>NC_135504.1:29455824-29515824 GCF_052857255.1 Amblyomma americanum | reverse complement strand
TTCTCATTCCTCCACGTAAGCAGACCCGCCGCGGTAGCTGAATGGTAAAGGCGCTCTTCAATACACACAGACAGACAGACAGAAAAACTATTCAGCAAGTGAGTTTTAGACCCAGCTGGGTCCCTGGGCCACTGCGCGGTCCCGCACTGCATCAAGTAGGTCATGCCGGGACACGACGTCGGCAGCCCGAGTCACCGCAGCAAGCTGCGATGTCGGGTCTGCAGACATAAGCCGGACCTCCCAGTCCTCCCATATCGATATGGCGTGCTGTCCCCGCGGGGCAGGGTCAGCAGGGCAGCCTAAAAGGATATGGGAGAGTGTGGCGTGGGGGTCACCACATAGGGAGCATGCAGGGGATGTGCCGCAATAGTGGGATAAAAGCTGAGGGGATGACAGAGAGCGGGTCTTGAGGCGTCTGAAGAGGATCTGTTGGGAGTGCGTAAGAGACGGGTGGGGAGGAGGGTAAGTCCGACGGTCCAAACGGGGCATTTGCGTGAGCTCCGCAAAGGTGTGCGCCCGCTCCCTCGAGAATCCTGGATCGAGACTGTCCTGAGCCCGGCAAATCAGACCTCGGGCCAATTTATCGGCAGCCTCGTTTCCAGGGTTCCCAGAGTGAGCCGGCACCCACTATATACAATCAGCGGGAGTACCCGGGTTCGGACCGGACCGCGCCGGGCGCGTTTCGATGGACGAAAAACCGAAAAGGTGCCCATGTGCTGTGCGATGTCAGTGCACGTTAAAGATTCGGCCGCATTATGATCAAGCTGGAGGATAAATGTCACATATCCTCGCAATCCCGCCCAGCTTTCTTTCTCCCGCAATTAGGAGTTCCCCTCTGCTTCCTGGTGCTGCCTACCCACCCTTCGCCATATTTCACTAATCCACATGAAACGACAGCCTAAAAATCGTTTTGGCGCAGTGCTCACGTCACAACGAGCCTCGGCTTATCGTGGACAGAGATACGAGTCGGTAACCACGGGCAGATTCATGTGTTACTCTTGGAAATGCTGGTCGCATTTAAACCGCGTATTTCTTGGACTTTTTTTCGTCCAGATAGTGGGTTACAGCCGGGCTGGGGTGAGGGGGAGGGACTTCATTTACTCCCATAAATACGCCCCGGTCGATAACCCCGAAGATGTGCCATATACAGCTCCCACTATAAAAAAAAACACGATTAAGCCTATGTAGGTGTAAAACCAGAGTAACCTGTCCTCTAGTGCGCTCACATTTAGGGGCAGGGTATTTTGCCGAAGCTCCGTAGCAGACTTCGGTCATTAAATTAACGGAATGCATACTCTTCGCAACGCTAGTATATTCTCACTGCAAAGCACGGTAACTTGATGCAGTTGGCAAATGCAGGTGGCATACAAGTGCAGCGGCGGAGGCCCTTAGGGTTCCAAATACAGGCGATTGAAACTTCTCGGTTAAAATCTTCGTGAGTGCTAGAAATTCGCTTGTTTTTTAAAGAATCAATTTGTTTCTGCTCCAAACAGCTAGTAGTTGGTATTTTTAGTGACAAAAATCTACCAAAGGATTTGGTGAGCGTACCCTGCCCCTTAGAGGGAGTGTGCCAGAAAACGGCTTACTCCCTTTTCACTGCTTTCACGTTTAGTGTGACTGTAAAAATTTATTTGTGCACTGTCTGCAACCAGCCCAACTCGCAGTGCTATTATAAGAGGAGGACGTTTCGGTTTTCAAAAGAAGGCCTTTACATGCGGCGTGATGCAAAGAACAAGGAGAGCGGTTACGTATGTTCCAATAAATGGCGCTACGACAGCATGCTTAGATTTGCGCATCCTAGCTCTCGATGCGCCAAAGGTTTAGAAGCTTCCTCTTCAATCACTGCGCAGAGGAAGAGCCCCTCCTGGTGTTTTTCTCACCGCTTGCACTTTTCACAGAACAACGTGGCCCACCACTGCGCAACACTGATCATCTTGGGAGCACACAGAGCAGTTCTACGGCCATGTAGCGCTCCTACGCTTTGTTCTCATCATATCTCATGTGATTAGAGCCACCCCGATTCCTGTGGGATAACGGTGTCCCTGTGCGCAGGGAACAGCATTAGCGCATGCTGTCTCGCACAATGTGCAAGATACAATAAACGAAAAAAATCAAGAATCAAAATAACACCTTTACTTTTTCGCTAACATTCTTCGATATTCAAACTGCATGCAAGAATAAAAACACGTTATCAATGGGTCACAAACAACAAAATCCGGATGCCCATGCTTACGCCGCACAGCAAATCAAGACATCGGGAATCAACAGAGTAAGAAGCCCCGAACAGAACCACTGCAACAGAACGCTAAGCTACGGTTCCAATTCCAGCCGAAGGCAGATCTTGCTGCTTCCGGACAATCCGTGTTTCTCGATGCCCCGATGTATACAGGATCCGCGCATCCCGCAAACACAACTTCCTTACCCAATTTTGGAAAGACATATTTTCCGACTCGTCGAATTGCGCTCCTTACAGTTAATTGTCTCGTGCAGTAGTTGGGATCGATTAGAACTAGCATAACCTTCTTATCCATGGGTCAATTCCGAAATTTGTCGAACAAGCCCTTGAGTGTGTAAACACGAAGCCAAGCACTGAGGCCGTCAAAACATAGGCACGCAACTATAAGGTATCCATACTGGTAGCAGACTGGCCATCGCTGCTTGTGCGTAATGTCGAGAAACGTGCTTGGGCGAGAAATTTATCCCAGTCATCTATGGTTCATTCTAACGGAACGGACTTGTCCAGGAAGTCAACACCGATGTTCAGGGAAGCGGTGGCCAGCTGTTCCACAGCTTTGGCGTCGTTGTCTACTCACGTAGCCTGTTTTCCAGCTGACGCCGCCGAAGCTGAAGATCCGGCATCTCCCAGCGTACGATCTTCACACAAGGCTTCTACGACCGTGTCCTTCATAAACAGCGCTGTCCGCTCACACTCCTGCCTGACTACCTATTTCATGACCCTCTAGTTTTCAGCCAGTGCGCCCCGGATCTCCGACGCGAATCCGCGCCTGTGTTCACCTAATGCCGTCTCGGCCAGGGTCTTAAGCCCCGAAATAATGTTTTCTAGAGCGTCTGTCACTGCACTGGCGAGCAGTGCCTGCAGGGCACAGGAACTGCTCGAATGAATCCAGTTTCATGCGCCGGGCAGCATTTCATTCCTGTATTTTTCCTAACGCTTCCTTTACTTGCATGACGACGTTGCCAAAGTTATCGTCTCGTTCGCGTGCGCGGGCTGGTACACAGTCGCGCTCCAGATGTTCCGCAATGTCCTGGTGCAGGACCATCTCGCTGCATCTGGGGCAGGTCACGGTGTGTAACTGGAAGGTGTTGGCGAAGTGTTCCAACATGGCGGACGCCACGCACTCGGCATCGCAGCTGTGCTCAGAGTTCCAGCAGCGTACCTTTCGGCCGAGAACGTTGCCCCTGCTGATGGTTGTCCACGCCACGTCATCCTCCTGGAAAGGCTCTTTGTCCAGTGGGCAGTGGCTGCGCTTAGCAGCGGCGCCGTCGTAGCAGGGCTGGCATACGAAGTGCCGGCATGGCAACTCTGCCGCCAAAGCAGGGACGAGATCGCACACTTTGCTCGAAGGGAAAGGGTTCAAGAACAACGTGGGCCACCGATCGAGGCCGGTGCCGAAACCGAACACTGTGCATGCATGCAGGCGCTATGTCTGGAGGCGTGTAGCCAAGTATCCTGAAAGGGAACATCCGGCTCCCACTCAACTGAGACTGCCGTCGTTCTGAGCGACCGTTATCAAATTTTCAGTCGTCTTTATCATATTTGCCCTTATCACATCAACGTAGGAGCGTAAAAAGAAGACTATACTACAAAGCTCTCAGCGCGGCTGCGAGTGGACCGAATGAATGTCCGAGTAGTTTCTGCTCATTGCCGAGGTGTAACCTTGACCGCGCTACAGTGATATCCTATCTCCTTCGCTCTCGCGCCAGCCTCTTAGCATCGCGAGAAGGGCCCAGAGTTTTCTGGAAGGCGGTTTCTGCGCTCGACAAGGGGTGTCGCGCGCCCGGCGCGAGAATGTGAAGGATATTGTGCAGTTATTACCGCTTGTATGTGCGCGCCTGCCTTGAGGCAAAGAAGGAACAGACGCAGACCGCGCCTCTAAGTGAGGGCTTTAACCGCTGTCTGTCATCCCGAGCCGCCGTTTAAGCTTCTGGCAAACGCGCCCGCATGACTCCCGGGAGAACACCACTCGACCAGCCACGGACCAGCGAGGCAACGTGCGCCAGTCTGCGGATCGGCCCTTTCGTGCTCCTCAGGTCGTCGACTGTCGCAGTGCCCAGGGAACAAAGTGTGTTTTCTTTGTCTCTCTCTGTGTTAGTGCACTTTAAATGCAAAGATTCAGTTGAATTGTAATCTCTCTCGATTGTTACTTTGCATGAGTTGCACTGTAATTGTAAATCACGTTGTATGTGCTCGTACGAATGGTTGCGAAATCCCCTGTATCGTCTTTTTGCTATATTAACTTTGTTTTGTTTTGTGAACCTTTGGCTCCGACACATTCTCTGGCTTGCGACCGGCGAAAGGTGGGCACCAAACAACCAACACCCTTGTCACTTGGTAGCTGGTCTCCGGCTGAGCTTGCCACATTGAGTCAAGGGCATCTCATTTGGGACCGAGACCACTACCCCCACACGCTCTAAGGGTGTCACGGTGCGCACACAAAGGTGTGCGAAGTAGTGACACCCAGCAGCACAACTAATCGGCCCAATATTGGGAATATACTGGCAAATTTATATGACCAGAGTGAAACCAGTCATTCCCGAAATTGGCCCGATTGCCTGCGCTGCTTGAGATCGGGCTAGTTCACGAAGTCTAATCAGCTGACCGATTTTGCGCGGAGCTTGACTTTGAGTGTGAACCTCGGCGCATGAAGAAATAAAATGTAAGAATTGTTGCGACTGGGCAATGAACCCCCGGAGACCCGAACAGATCAGATTCGCTCGCCACTGAACGAGAGCACTGTGCTATCTCCGCAGCCCATCACGCCTCGGGTCAAAAAGCCACACACACTCGTGCTGTGCATTGCACATCGTCGTCTATATCAACTTCCATCTGCGGCGCGAACAGATCAGATCAGCTTAACCTCGATCAGAGCTTAACCCGAGTCCAATATCACAGCAAAGCAAAACCCATACAGGAAAGCAAAGCCATGAGCCAACCAAGCATAACACATGCTTTCGCACGTCTACTCGGTTTAACTACGTCTCAAAACCCTTTCACTTTTTAGCATGTGTTGTAGTAGAACAGACGCACTTCGGCCAACGCATGACCAATGCAAGCGCCAGTGACTGCAAGACAAGGAAACCTCATGTAACGGTAAACTTTTTTGGCCAATTTTTTTTTATTACAACTTAAAATATTTCAAGGCACACAAACAACCAACAACGTTGGCGCCCGCACTCTTCGTACAGCCCATGAAACAACAAAACCAAAGAAATCCTTCGCCTAGGGGGCCTGCAAGAAAAGAAAAGGTGCGATTAGTGACGGCTTGGCTGACTTACGCTAACCTGGAAATTGTTCCGTCGAATTTGAATCAAAGGCAGCCCGAGCCTCTTACAACGAACACCACCTATTAATAACTGCTCATGCCATGTTCGCGGAGCTACAATTGAAACATACTGATCATGCATTTTTTGCAAGAAAATAATGACCTTTTTCATATTTTCCGATTGTTTGCGTTTGTTTCAGATCGCAAGGAACGGCTTTTGATCTCTATATTCATCACATTGGTGCCTATAGAGAGTGCTGCAAAACGGAGACAAGTGAAACATACAGGGATCTCACAGAAAGGCCTCCGACATCCATGCTTCCGCTCGAAAATGCCAATGTCGTCTAAATAGGCAAATAGAAAACAACTCACCGCTATGAATTGAAGTCTCACCATAATGCACTATTCATGCAGTAAACACTGTCGGCACCTTTATAGGATATACTGCGCTTCACCATTTAATATCTTGTAGCGTTACTTGTCCATGCTCCTCAGCCCAAATTAACTGCCCATTTATGACTTGATCATATTTAATGCTTTTATTAATTCTTTTACTTCTATAGAGACATTTTCCGCGCTTCTCTCTTTGCGACTTTGTCGCCCCAATTCCATTCCCCATGCAAAGTATACTGTAAACAGAAAGGATTAAAAAGGGAGTAAGAAAGGAGAGTAATCTGTCCTGTGCGCTATAGCTAGGGCAGCATACTCTCTTTTTTACTCCCATATAGGCATTTATTTGTGTTTAGAGTGTAGAATGCCATCTAAAATCTATGGTTTAAATTAAAGGGCTTCCCCTCTCTCTATCGCAAAGGGACACCCGCAGGGCTTGACAACTATCTGACGGCTATGCAGTTGAACGCCGCGAAGGCTACAGTTTACTAAGCTGGATTGCATTTTTGTGCAGCTACGAAGTGCTGTCAAGCAGCACAAATCCAGTTAAATTTAGTTCAGGTTCTTCTCTGCTTTCCCTATATACAGCAGCATATATTAGCATAGCAAGCCGGGGACCAGGCAGCGAGAAAAGAAAGAAAATATCGCCGGACAGTGGTCAATACCATTTTGTCAGGACTAGACAAACAAAAAAAGCATATTAGGCGCATTTACATTTTACGCAAAATATTGGTTGTGCGCTCATAGAAGATACACAGATGAACTAATCGCAATTAAACAAGCACGTGAAAGTCAAACAACACAGGGCAGGCGCTGTGTGTTCATGTCCCTGTTCAGTGGCGCCTCTGTGATGTGTAGCTTAGAATGAACCATAATTGAACAACCTTAAATTTCGGTCACAGAATTTGCATCAAATTCTCTAGTTTTTAATTTCGTCTGGTGGTAAACTTCTTGTTTAGGTAACACAAAAACAATTTACAACCGACAATTTTTTTTCTTCGAGGAGGAATTCCAAGCAGCAGCCCTGAATGTGGGCGGAGCAGCACTTGACGCTTAAGTCGTCTCTCATTACAACAAAACGCATTAAAAAATGTTCCTATACGGCATTCGTGAAGCGGCAATCTTTATCGTCTATCCCATGCATACCGCTTCATCTGCGCCTTGAACACACGACAGTGCAACGCCAAGAAGGACGGGAGAAGATGTCCACTGCGTGAAACGTATATCTTGTCCTCTACGTGTTGCGCAGATCTCCAACAATCTTGAACAAATATTTTGAAAATTGTGAAACTAAGATACTGGTATAGAAATGTTTAAGGTCCATTCTTCCGATATCTGGAAAAACCTTCCTTTTACATTGTTTCCATCACTCGCATCGAGCAGTTATGACTGTAATAGAAAACCAATGAGGAACGCTTTGGACTGTAGCAAAAACGTTAATAACAAAAAAATGCAAGCCTGCAGGCGGGAGGTTGGGGATATATTGATCGTTGTAGTAGAATCTTACAATATATGAGGAACAATGCGCTCATAATACCCTCCCTATAACGCATGTAACACCCTCCCTGCAAAGGCCCTTAAACGCTTTCCCTTTGGAAGAGGCTTTTTTCAGAACTGTTGGGTATGACGTCAGTGGTACGCCTCCAGGCTCACCGTAACCGGAATGCAGGGGCAGCGGAGAACCTCCTCCATTATACGAAGTACATGGAGGCCTGCAGTTCCTGCAGCACCTTGACGGCCTCCACGTATTGGGCAGTGGTCAACACTGCGTCTCCGCCGCCCTCAGGCGGCTCCCTGACAACACCAGACGTCTCCAGCTTGCTGGCGATGTGCTGTTTGGCGCGGAAGGCGGCCAGGTGCGCATAGTACACAGGGGCCGGGATGCTCACGCTCCTTGCACACCGGGAGTATGTGTGGCACAGGTAGAAGCTGACCTTCTGCAGGTCGTCCGCGCTGAACTTGGAGTCATCCCACACGATATAGTAGTGGGCCGGCCGGCTGGTGCCCTGCGGGAGCGCCGAGTGGTACATTTATTCACATGCGAGAATTCCAAGGGCCATGTCATGTTGTGTCGCGTCGTGTCCTGGTATGTGGTGGTGCGGTGTGGTACTGCTTGTGGTGCGATGTGATGTGGCGTGGTGTTTGCGGTTTAAATGCGCCATTACGTGCAAAGGACAGTGTTTAAACGCAATATACAAAAACCAGCAGAGCCCATGAGCACAACATGCGCTTGCCCTGCTCCTAATGCGGCATGCACAACATGTTTCTGGCTTTATCTGCCCTTAGATGCCCTCGCGCCACTAAATACAGTGAATAGCTATTATTTCATGGCTGGCTGTCATCAGTGCATTGGTCGGTCATCGTCATCTATGTCGCTGTCCCGACATCGGGACAGCATAAAAAACGAGGCATACAAGACGACACGACTATTTAAACAAAAAATCAATTTTGACCGTTTTGTGAGACTTCAAAGCCGCTTCCCGCTTTAACGTTCGAGCTAAACATCAAGCGCTTCTCTTTTCACCCAACCTTATGCATTCATTGTCTCAGTAGACGCCACCTCGAGAATAAAAACCAATGACCACATTCACATGACAGCATCACTCTGCACTGGCCCTAGAGGGCCCCCATGCGCAACTTCCGTACCGCTTCCCGAAAGTCGAACATGACGTCACAGTCACACACAGCGCTCCTGGTGGCCTCAACGTAAAGCGGAATGCTTCCGTCACAGTCTCGCGCGTAGGTGATCTCGAAGGCCATGCTTCCGTTTCCTCAAGATGTGGAAGGCCTACACCGCAGCCGCTCCTGGAATTTGTAGCGCACTGAAGACGCGACGGGCCTGTGGCGACGCCGGCGCCCGGACTATTTCCTCCGCAAATTCATAAACGAAAACATCGCCGACCATTTGTTCCCACTGACAATCGCAACAAGGGCTGAGAAGAGGACGCCTACCTGGATGCCGAAGTGGCTGCAGAGGAAGAAGTCGAAGTCCAGCGGGTGCGTGACCACCGAGTCTACGGTCGTGCCTGGTGGGACGTTGCGACACTTGCCCACACCGTCGCGGTCGTTGGCGGGCATGAACCTCGTGTGATGCCGCTTCTGGACCACGATGAACGTCAGTGGTGGCTCGTAGGTCTCGTTGGGAGACAGTTCCTTGCACGCTAGCCGGATGGCGCTCACCTGCGAGATTTGAGAGCCGAAACAAAAATGTCGGTCAAGGCTGAAAGGCCATTCGAATCATCACGATATCTACCTAGTTCAGAATGTAAACCAAACAATTTGGACGTTCATGAGCTTTGCTGTCGTACCTTACACAATTGTCCTTTAACAAAAAGTGTGCGGCGAAGAGCAGCGTTTTTTTATCAATGCTATTATCGGTTGTACTCTGGTTAAACGAGCCGTTTAAGCTATCGTTCAGTTCAACGGAAGTGCAGCTTTTCCAACTGACGCTGAAATGAATAACAGTCGGCTGCAGTTATTCGGCATACTCCGCTAAATTGAGTTCACGCGGTCAACATTCTGGATCACGTAATCGGTTTGTACATAACTCTGGGCATTGACTCCCTAGTTGACATCACTGAACTAAAATTTCTGTGCAAGCATGGTGTTTGAGTATGCCTAAAGTGAACAAGCACACAGAGCTAAGAAAATTCAGTACAGGAACGTCAGGCTTCACAGCTCAGCCGTTGTTTTCCTTGTGCCACTTCGCGGTATTTTTTTTTTCTGGCTACACTAATCCGAATATAGTTGGATACACTCAAGAATGAAGCCGCTTTTCTCCGTAAAAGGACCCCCTTCCAGTCAATGGCTTCGGCTTATTATCACGAACCCTCAAGGCTGGCAATGCGGTGAGCGCCGTGACAGTGACAATAGTCTTCCCTGTAATGGGGGAGACTAACCCCTTTCATCTACAACTCCCTACGTGGTTACCCAAGCAGGCTCATGAGAATTGGTCTACGCCTTTGGCTGCAAGATAGTCCATTCAGGGGGAAAAGCCGCTCGGTTCTTGGGTTGTATTCGACTATAATGGAAGTTGTAGTTGTACTTATATTAGACAGGATAGCAAGATGTGGCAGCCGGAAATGCCGCCGACTTGGCCGACTCAGCGGGTCAGTAGACTGGTCCAACTGCGTATCTCTACTGAGCTGAGATCTCAACAGCAGGTGGCGCTTCCTTTTATTACCCGTGCCACACGCGCACTAGAAATAACCGCAGATATTTGTAACCTTAAGTTTGCCTATGCCATTATTTTCGGAGCTGGCGCTACACGTCCAGATTTAACGACATTATTTATTGACAGATTTATTGACATTACAGATTCGCGACTAAGCAGAGGAGATTACAATCCAATAAATGACGAAATGCGAATGTTTTCTGATAATATTCTGACACCCATTTTCAATATAGGTCAGAAGAAGATAACCGTGGGTTCAATTTAGAGACAAGCTCGCCGAAATAGTAGCCAAACATGTCCCGCTTATCACGCTATCAAATCATAAACCTAACCCTTGCTTTACATGAAAGCATCAACGCATTACAAATAAGAAAAAAATGGTTGTACAAAAATACAAAGCACGAATGTTCGCCCTGCGCGCGGGGTTAAATATAAAACATACCTAAAGCAGTGTTGTTCTGGCCTTTGTGACGACAAAAAGCCCTTACTGCGCTACTTAAGAACAATAAAAGCAAGTCCTTCAAGACAATACGTCCGAACAGTGTCAGTAATGATATATCAATGCATGACGTTCACAGCACCCCCTACTTCGATGCCGAATGTCCTAAAGCATTTAACTCGTTTTTCGCATATATTTTCACCCAAGAAGATAATCCTAACATCACGTATGTACATGATTTTGGTTACCCGTACATGGCACCGGTTGACATTACACTGTATGGCTTAGTACACCTGATAAATTACCAAGTACCCTCTTTTTCTGGTGTTGATGAAATCAATTCAAAATACTAAAGAAATGCCATTTCTGTCTCCAGCATCATCTTCCTTCATATCTTTAAGCAGACAGTATCTACAGGTGAGGTTTCCACCGATTGGAAAATAGGAAATGTTGTACCGGTTTTCAAAAGTGGCAACAAACACTCGCACGAAAACTGCCCACTTGCACCTTTTTGGACTTTGCCAAAGCATTTTATCGGGTAGAACATTGCCGACAAATATCTAAGCTTTATGCACTTAAATTAAATTATTTAACTCTGTCATGGGCCCGTAGTTTTCTTTCTAATCGCCAGCAGTTCACCGTTAAAATTTATTAATTTCCTGTTTCCGATGTTACATCGGGCGTGGCGCAAGGAAGCCTCCTCGGTCCATTACTATTCTTAATTTACATTAATGACCTGCCAGCAACAATCTCATCTTAGATACACATATTTGCTGACGACTGCATTAATTATTGGCCAATAAAATTTACTAATGGCCACCTTGAACTTTAAAGTGACCTCGATTGCATAAAAGACTGGTGTAAAACGTGTCTAATGACTTTAAGCATTTCTAAGTGTAAGATAATTACTTTTAGCCGAAAATCAGTCACTTCGAATTTTCCATACCACAATAATAACGATACTTTGGCTCGGATTACGCAGTATAAGCATCTAGGCGTCCATATTTCACCAAACTTTTTAGGGCTGAACACACAACCACCACTTTCGCCAATGCTTCCCGGTCACTAGTTTTCTTTCGCCGTAACCTGCAATGCACTACCCCTCACGTGCATAAACAAGCCTACATTACTTTTGTAGCACCGCAGCTAGAGTACGCTTCATCCATCTGGTCACCTCATCAGAAATATCTAATAAGTTGGAAGCTGTCCAGAATCGGGCTTGTCGTCTCATTTCGCAAAATTAGTTATCAGTCCAGTGCAACCAAACTGAAGATCAAACTTTCGCTCCATGCATCCCTTGCAAATTCATCGCGAGACTGCCCTTTTATCTATCTTTCACAAATATGTTCATGCCACTGATTCACCGCCAGCACATCTACAACGTCCCTCCTACTTATAACATTGATTACATAATAACTACAGCTATGCCGCATTTATGGCATATATGGCATTTATGGCATGTATGGCATTTATGGCATTTATGGCATTTATGGCGCGTGGCATTCGTCTCTGGAACGATCTTCCGGACTGCATCGCCCTGCAGGGTAATCATGGCACCTTTTCCAAACATCTACCCAAACACTTCGTTGATAACGGTTAGCACGTCATTTATATACTCAGGATTCGTTTAACTTCGTTTTCAGCAGCTTGAAACTATTGCCTCTTTGGTTCCGTGGATGCACAGCTTTGCTTATTTATACCTTATATGTTTTCTTTGGCTTTTGTATAACTCTTCCTGCATTTCCCCTGTTTTTGTTACTTGACGCAGAGTTGTTTTTTTACTTTTATCCCTTTTTATGAATTGCGATATCTTATCTGAACTCACCTGTTTTTTTGTGTGTTTTGCTGTACATTTACTATGATTTTTGGATTTCTAACCTATTTTTCACTACCTTCTGTATCCCCCATTACACAATGCCTCTCCGGAGGCATAAAATATCTCTATATAAGTAAATAAATACTTAATCACGGTGAAGATACCGCCTTTTAAGGCAGTAAAAAAAAACCCTGAATATAAACTGTGTTAATGACCAATATCCCAGCAATGCTATTCAGATATAATATAAAAATTAATTTGTAGAATACGCCACTGTTCTTGCTTGACAATAGTGTAAAAGTAGAACTCGTGTGTCAGCTCAAATGATAACAGTACATATGAATTGCTGGTTAAAATAGTGTTCTTTTTGAATAAACCATTATCCTCTGGATAGTAACTTCACACAAAAAAAATGTTTTCCTGTATGCGGAATGGGGAAAAGAGTATACAGTGCTCGGGCGAATGAGTTGTGGCGAACTCAGAAGGTCGCAAAAGCCAGTTAGTCTGTCTAATGTCATTAAATACGAGTGCGTGGCACCGCGCCAATTGCGTTAAAAATTGATTTACTAAGTAATTAATGACATAAAACTTGACCGTGTGGCACCAGTATAACACCTCGAGCTGTCGTTCAGTTCAACGGACGGTCAACTGCACAGCAGTTATAATCACCCGTGTGTAAGAAGGGTGAGAGGCAGAGCGGATACGTACAAAACCGCGCCAGAGGCCTCAGTCTTGGATGTTTACCACCTTTTGAAGAGAAACGATCGAGCTGAGGTCAACTAACGCCGAGAAGACGTCTCCAGAAATGAATATCTTGGATGTCCTGAAATTATATCCCTGTGGAGATCAATTCGGTGTCGTTACGTATATGCACAGCTAGTCCCCTTCTCAAAAGACAAAGGTTATCCAATGACACTAGTGACATTGAATGCGGGAAAAACTGTCTTAACAAGATGAGCGTTTAGTGGGGACTGTATTGTAGTAGGTGCAGTTGCTTACCTCATGGTTACGGACTTCCAAGAACTGCCCCTCGCTCACTCCGTCCCTGTAGAAGACGATCCGCTCGGGCTTGTGCCTGGTGGCGCGGTAGAAAGCCAGTAGCAATTCTTTGATCATGTCCTTCAGGTCTCTGATGATTTCCACACGCGCCTTAGCCTCGGAGTCTTCAATCTGTACCCGAATGGTGGCGTGAAACTTGGACGGTACACGGTCTAGGCTTCCGACGCACGCGGCGATGGATGGCCTGACCTTGTCTCCAGGCGATGGGTGCGACACGTCTGCTCCGATGACGATCACGGGCCTATGGAACAGCTTCGGCTTCTCCTGCATCAGGAGACTATTGTTGATACCGCCCATCTTGGCGTTGATCTTCTGGCACAGGTTTTGGATGAGCGCTGCGTTGCACTTTTGGACCACGTTGTTGTCCAAGATGCATTGTGTGCGCAGGGACAGCTCAGTCTCTGCCACCTGCTTGATCTCAGCGTAGTTCGTGTCTTTTGTTATCACAGCCACAACCATCTCCAACTGCGGGTGCTGCTGGCGCTGCTCCGTGAGAACGGTCCGCATGGGCTGGCGGTTTGTGTCGAACGTGATGACCGCAAGCGGCTGCGCAATGCGCATGCCCAGTTCTTTGCCGATGCGGATCAACATCCTGACGAAGTTTTCCAGGGAATCCTTGTGCGCGATGCGGCTCACGTTGAGAACAATCCACTTTGTCATGGACATCGCCTCGTAGAAGCGCTGCCCTCGGAGATCCCACGTACCGTCGCGCGGCTTGCACATGGTGTTGTTCTCAAAAACCAGAGATGGCGGGTCGAGCACTCTGCCCACAACCTGAGTGGGTTCAGTGTTGATCTTGACGCCGAACTCTCGTAGGTACTTGCCCGAGCTGCTGACCATGTCGCGCACAGACTGACGAATCTCCTGGAAGCGCTTGGCTGGCGGCTGGGCCGTGCGCTTGATCATCTCGGCGGTCTGACTCTCGTCGAGCTTCTTCCGACAGTGCTGGCCTTCGGCCAGCTCGCACACCTCCAGAGGAATGTAGACCGGATGCGTCGGGCTACCACTCTGCACGCAAGGGAAGTTCGGGTACGACAAGCGTCTGTAGCGGCTCTGGAAGTAGTCTGCGACGGAGATCTGACTACCTTCTGATTCAAAATAGATTTCCTTCGCAGGTTCTCTCGTGATCTTGACCACTTTGTACTTGCGCGGGTACGGAAGGTGCGTCACTTTGACACGGAGTCCCTTGAGCTCCCTATTCAGGCGCACGTACTGGTTCTCGCGCAATGACCGGAAGTCCGCGGGCGTCAACACACGACGGCTGTCGCTTAAGAACCTGCACATGAAGTCGACCAGTGGAAGCGACTCGTAGAATGCTGTTGCTGACATGTCGACGTTAAGCATGGGCTTCCATTGGGCGGGTCGAACACTCGTGTAGTAGCCAAACCACACCTCCCGGCCTCCTCCGAGGTCTTTGTGCTCGTTGGGTCCAGGCGGTCTGAAGAACGAGCGCCCAACCGGTGCAAGGTTGATCGAGGGGCTGTGCCTCAAGACGATGTCGATGGCCTGGAGGACTTCCTGCGGCACAGTTTGTACGCGCTTTTGGAAGACACCATGCAGGGCGTCCAGGTTCACTGTGGCCGCGTACTGGATCTTGATTATAAACTTCTGGGATCTTTGGTCTTCCTCGAGGTCGACTGCGAATGTGCGCTCGCGGAAGTTGAGCTGGCGGCGCGTGTACAGGTTCTTGCGGCCATCGAAAGCCGGGATGCAGTTGGCCAGGTCTTGCCGGTACTTCTTTACTAGGAGCTCGATGACAATCCTGTTGATCTTCGTGCTGAGACATCGGTACTTTTTCTGCTCAGGAACCTTGGTCTCCTCGGCAGTCTCAGAGGAGATCTCGACGTCATAGTGGTAGACGCTGCCAGACGGTATCTCAATGCTGAAGTGGTTGGCAAGAAGTTGTATGGTCCGGCCCAGCTGGCCGTGGGCGGGCCGCCGCGGGAAGTGAGAGGGCAGGGTTCGCTCGAGCTCCTGCGCCGTGATTGGTGGCAATTAGAGCAGAGCATGAACAATTAAGGATGCACGCACTGTCTCGTGTGTTGAGCGTCACATAACTTTGACCGAATGGCTTCGATCTACACTACACTGCAGGACCGGTTCCGGTGAGTCTTAATGAAAAAAGCCTCCTGCACCCCGTGCGTTGTAGCGAGCCCATTAAAGGACGGCGCTTGATCATTGATATGCTCCAGTGAGAATGTTTTAAATGTTTCGTGCAAGCGAAGCTATCTGCAGTCAATATCTTAATTTCAGCGTATTCGAGACTTCCTATATCTTTTCATCACTCTTTTCATGCTCACAGGTTGGCGCTCTTCAGCCAGCCCTACCCAATCGGCCCCACCGCCGGCTGCCGACGAGTTCGGTAATTCACCCCTGTAGAATGGGGTCGGGGGGGGGGGGCTTCCTGAACTGCCGAAGAGACGCTTATTACTCGCAGTGGCCATAGCAGCTGCCTTACTTTTGAATCTAACTGTTAAGTGGAAGCCCACGGGGCCGTTGCCCCCCCCCCCCCCCGCACCTGTTACCAGGAGCGGTCATGCCCGAGGGGGAATCGAGGAATGTACGTCGAGGCGTGACGCCCGCGCTTAGGGTGAAAGGCGGCACTAATCCTTTCTGTCCCGACGCGTGGCAACCGGTGCATCGTATGCGCATGCAGCGAGCTGCGCATTCCACTGGGCTCGCGACAGCCCACGGGGACAATGCCCCCCCCCCCCCCGCACCTGCTACCAGGAGCGATCATGCCTGGGGCGGGCCCTGGGCTCCGCCCACTAGTACATACGATGCAATTGCTTTGCTATTGGTCCAAATTGGGCGAGAGCTAGATTACTCAAGCTCCGCCCAATTATCGAAGGGGTTAAAACCCGCGGGAAACGACGACTTAGACGAGCGCGCCGGGTCTCAAGCTCGGCCGTTTTAACAGCCTTTTTTAAATAGCCTTTCTTTACCAGCCTTTTCTTTAAACTGCCTTGTCATCACCACCTTGTATTTCAATCACGTCTTTAATAAATAAGTTTTGCTTTAAGAAGTTGGAATTGCTGCCCCAACCGGCAACGTGTCGCCGGACGAAGACCTGAAGTACTCTTCGTACTGCTAAAAGACGTTCCCATCGGTAGGAGGGCAGAGGAAAGTTTAACTGGTGCCGTGACCAGGATCGTCTGAGCGGCTTCCTGCAGAGCGGTTGGAGGCAGTACCTTCCGGAAGATTGACGGAGCACAAAATCTTGGGGAGAAGCCCCGGGGACCAAAGTCCAGGCGAGGTCTCGGAGTCAAGGCTCCACGTCAGCGCTGACAGCGAGGAAGCGGACCGACGGAGCGGAGCGCGGCGACTTCGGCGGCATCTGTGGCTGGCGGCTTCATCGGCCTGGAGGACGTGACGGGCACCGCAGTGAACACCGGTGGGACTCCCACCCCTTCCGCCACCAGCTCAACGTGAACAGCGGAAAGACACCGACCCAGCGCAGCACGAACAAGAAGTCTGCAGAACACAGGTGGGCCCTTTCCCGTTTTCTCCGGGAACGCGATGTCAGTCACTACCCGAGCACAGAGGCTGCGCGTGGGAAGTCGAAACGCTAGTGACACGGACTCTGACGGGGAAGACACGGAGAACGTGACGATTATGGATGGGCAGAGAGCTAACACCCCGGCGAGTGACAGCAGCCAGGGTAGCGCGCGCTTGAGGGAGCAGGAGCTCGAGATTGAAGCTCTTAGGCTAAAAATTCAGCTCCAGACGCTGATTCAGAGAGGTAAGGGCACCTCGGGAAATGGCAGCAGAAGGGAAAAATTGGGTCGGCACGCGGATGATCTAAGGGCAGTCCTCGCGCCAATGCCACAGTCGGAAGACCTCATTCCTGCTTGGTTCAAAAGCGCCGAAAATATGATAAGGGCCTGCGAGATCCCGAATGACATCGCGGGGCCAATTATAATGCCCTTCCTGAATGAAAAAACTCGGGCACTCGTGGCTAACCAGTCGGTCGACACGGTAATGAGTTTCGAGAAAATTCGGGAGCTAGTACTCGCGGTGCTCAGATTGACTGCTGAAGAATACAAGCGGAGGTTCTACACTTGTAGAAAAGATGCCGAAAGCTGGGGTCAGTTTGTCACCCAATTGGACGTAACGCTTGGATACTACTTGCAAAGTAGGAAAGTGAGAACATTAGAGGACGTTCGGGCCTTAATGGTGGCAGACCGCGCTAAGCAGACTATGCCGGACAAAATGCGCGAGTACATTCTCCAACAGGAGACAGATAAGTGGTTGAAACCCAAGGAGCTTGCGCAACTTGCCGAACAATATGAAGACAGTAGGCGTGGGCGCCGTCAAGGGGCTGCAGAGGAGCCGAAAAAGTATGAGGCAAAGCCGCGCGAGCCACGGAACCAAGGAAATCGATCCAAGGACGAACACAGGGAACCGCCAAAATGCTATGGCTGTCGTAAATTCGGTCATGTGCAGTGGAACTGCCCACAGAAGAGGCCCAATGTAGGGTCTGGTGATGATCTAGGTCGTCACCAGCAGGACGCAAAGATGACAGCGAGAGCCGCGGTCGAATCCGTAACGCGAGCTGAGGGTATGTATGGGCGCGTCCCTCAAGGCCCATTAAGAATCCTTCAAAAGGCATGGACAGGGAACTGGACACCACCTATGGGCCTAAATAAGGCTACGTCAGAGTTTCTGATCAAGCTGCGGCAGCAAATGGCTGAAGTAGCAGGGAGGGTAGATCACCAAATCAAGCAGCTGCAGAAAGCGTATGCGGAGAAATACAATCTAAGGGCACGGGCCAAAGGGTTCTGTGAGGGTGACGAAGTCCTCGTGTTAGATACGAACCAGCAGAACAAGATGCGACCTAAATGGTTGGGCCCAGCAACGATTAAAGAATATAGACGACCCGATAGCTGTGTTGTCAAGTTCAGAGATGGTTCTGAGCGATGGGTGCACGCCAATAGACTGAGAAAGTATTACGCCAGAGTAAACAACGTAGGCGTAATTTTTGAGTCTGACGGAGAGTTTGGGGATATAAAAGGTGTTCCGGAATTGCATACTGGGAGTTGCACCTTTGAATCCACACTACATGAGTCCACGCATCTGACCCAGGAACAAATCAGGGAGCCGCCTGTGCTAGGTAGATGGATCGGACATCGCGGGCCAAGGAACGTACGGGACGGTGGCCCAACCTGAGTGTGTGTGTGTGAGTGCTTGTGGACTGACATCTCAAGAGCATTAATGATGTACTCCTTGTGTGATGAGTTTAGACTGTTATTTGCTCGCAAAGAGAAAAATATGTAAATCTGAGTGTAGATGCATGCAACAAGATATCCTTGTGAACCTACTCTTTTCGCTATTGCCATAAGTAGGATGTGAAGTGCCCCTCCTTGGTTTGTGTTTTTTTTTGTGCTGGTACTTGTGCTTTCGCGCGTTTTGTATGTTGTTGAAGGCCGGATGCTTTGTGCTATTGTGGGCTTCGGTATGTTGTTTGTACAACAAGTGTCCCCCCAACATTCTTGGTGGGGAGGTGTTAAGTGGAAGCCCACGGGGCCGTTGCCCTCCCCTCCCCCGCACCTGTTACCAGGAGCGGTCATGCCTGGGGCGGGAATCGAGGAATGTACGTCGAGGCGTCACGCCCGCGCTTAGGGTGAAAGGCGGCACTAATCCTTTCTGTCCCGACGCGTGGCAACCGGTGCATCGTATGCGCATGCAGCGAGCGGCGCATTCCACTGGGCTCGCGACAGCCCACGGGGACAATGCCCCCCCCCCCCCCGCACCTGCTACCAGGAGCGATCATGCCTGGGACGGGCCCTGGGCTCCGCCCACTAGTACATACGATGCAATTTCTTTGCTATTGGTCCAAATTGGGCGAGAGCTAGATTACTCAAGCTCCGCCCAATTATCGAAGGGGTTAAAACCCGCGGGAAACGACGACTTAGATGAGCGCGCCGAGTCTCAAGCTCGGCCGTTTTTAACAGCCTTTTTTAAATAGCCTTTCTTTACCAGCCTTTTCTTTAAACTGCCTTGTCATCACCACCTTGTATTTCAATCACGTCTTTAATAAATAAGTTTTGCTTTAAGAAGTTGGAATTGCTGCCCCAACCGGCAACGTGTCGCCGGACGAAGACCTGAAGTACTCTTCGTACTGCTAAAAGACGTTCCCATCGGTAGGAGGGCAGAGGAAAGTTTAACTCTAACCGACAGACAAATCTGAAAAAAAAATACGCAGCAGCGCGAGGCGTAGAAATGCGCGTGCGTGAAACAGTCGCTGAAAAGAGCTCGCCAACCTTCGCTCGGGATTGTGGCTTCTGTGCTCAATGTAGAAATATATGGTTCAGGTGTTTATGACGAGAGAACATAGTGGTTGAGCTAGGTTATATACACGGCTGGTCAAAAGTCTCCGGGCCACAGGGCTTGCTTCTTTTGAGCAGTATATCATGGCATTTAAGACGCGAATAAAGCTATCAAGGTTCGCAGAGAACAAAAGCCTCTTCCGCCCTCAATGGATATTTTGAGTATTTGAGGGTGTCAACTCTGCCTAATTATACAGCTCAAAAACAGTCCCTGTGGCCTGGGAACTTTTGTCCGACCCTGTACTTTCCTCAGAATATATTTCAGATCCCTGTGCTATCTTGCGCACATATGACATGGACGATCGGGACGATTGCAAAATCAAGGAACCGCACTGCGTGGTGGGTGTGTTCATCAAAATCGAGACAGTAATTACTAGTTTTTTGCCTGCCTTAACTTATTTATTCAGGGAACCAAGGACATGGTGGCGCAAGAGCTGTAGAAGCATTTCTTGCAAGCATTATAAACCACTCAAAGTTCAACTGTGGGCGGTTTTGAATGTTTTTAGACGTGGCATTATGTTCCACTACGCATCACATTTCTTAAGTCCTTTCTCTGCGCCTCAGAAACCGTTTTTCAAAATCCTCAGTAGAAGCCCTTTAAAACAGCAAAAACAAAGAACGCCGAAACTAAAACTGGGTTTCCCTTAAAGTGTGACATCGAGACAGAAGCTTGCGTCATGCATACTGTCACAGAACCTCTCGGCGCGTTGACTGAATAAACTGGAGACCATAAGCGACCGACCACTGTTTGTGTGAAGTGACCATAGACAGAGGTCTTATTTTTTTTTCTTGAGCAAACTCAAAGAAAATATCGAGGGGCATGCAGCTGGTGACGTCACAGTACAATGTCTCCCACAGAAATCTTCCCTATTTCTGAGCAAGGAAGGCGACACGCTGAACCTGGTGAACAGCCTAGTCATCAGCAGAATAACTTACTTCCATATCACCGCATGCTGAAAAGTGAAGAAAATCAGGCAGAGGTCCTAATCAAAGGAGCCTACAAGACAGCTTTGGGCTTACCCAGAAACACGTCGAACGACAAGCTGGCAGAACTGGGGCTGCAAAACACGTTCGACGAGTTAAGCAGGGCACAAGTCATGTCAGAGATACAAAGGCTAAGGAACTCGGCAACAGGGAGGGAGCTCCTACGGAGGTTGAACTATAAGGGGGTCCACGACATAGAGGATAGATCGGCAGACATCCCAGACGAAATACGTCGAACCTACCAGGTTAGCCCTATACCCAGGAATATGGATCCAAATCTACACGCAGCCAGAAGACAGGCAAGAGCTGCATATGTAGAGGCGAAGATAGCCACACAAGATCAGGTAGTCTACACTAACGCCACTCTGTACCCGTGGACTCGTAGCCAAAACATCAAGAAAACGGTATCGGTTGTCACAACAAAGGAGGTTTGCCTCATCAGCGGCGCATCCACGAGAGATGGGACGATAATTAAAGCAGAGGAGAAAGCCGTAGCTCTAGCGGCAGCCCAGGCTTATCGCACCAACAAATCTCTCACAATCACAACAGATTCCCAAGAAGCGTGCAGACGCTACATGGTAGGAAGAATCAACAAGAAAACACTAAGAATTCTCTTGAAAACGCAGCGAACCAACGAAAAGATCAACATAGGATCTACTGGGTGCCGGGACACGCCGGAATCGAAAGCAATCTGAAGGCGGACAAGCTAGCTCGCGAGCTGACTATCCGAACTGGTGCGTCAAATGCCTCGGACGGCCCGGAGATGACGGTAGAGCTCACGTACGCTGCTATCCTCAACCTCATCAAAGGCAGAAGACGCAAATACCCCCGCCACATCCTCTGCTAACACAACATGAAGCGACATGTTGGAGAAGACTCCAAACAGGAGCCTTCCACAACCTTCACATTCTACATAAGATGTATCCGGAGCAGTATAGGGATGCATGTCCGTGGTGCGGGGCAACCCCCACGCTGTATCATATCACACGGGAATGCATACACAATGTAGCTTTCCGAGGTAATAAAGAGCGAAGTGTGGAGCAGTGGGAACCGGCTAACCAGCAGCCAGCTCAAGGTCCTAAGAGACCTAGTGAGCCACGCATGCCGGATGGCCAGGTACAGTGGTGCCTTGGACTAGGAGCGCCAACCACCCTCAACCTGGAAGACATCGGCAATCTTCGAGCAAGCAGCAAGACTCCTTTATTACAGCACTAAAGTTTATTCACTCACTCACACACTCGTCGCGATTGGGGCGACAAAATTAGAAAAATTTAATCCTCATGAAACAAAACCGGCGCCCGGCGGCGAAGCTCGGCAAAAGGAACTACCGTGGAAAATTCGGCATTCGTGGAGGTCGGAAGGACGCGCCAGCCGCTCATTAACAGCGAAAGATGAGCAACATACGGGACTCTTTCTTTGAAAAGAGAATGTGCAGAAGCATAATTTATAAGAATAAACAGCTACGGCCCAAGGAAAC
Source organism: Amblyomma americanum (assembly GCF_052857255.1). NCBI lineage: Eukaryota > Metazoa > Arthropoda > Arachnida > Ixodida > Ixodidae > Amblyomma > Amblyomma americanum. Next base: position 29,493,652 of record NC_135504.1, on the reverse strand, counting down.
ATCAGTTTGCCAAAGTGGATGTTTGGACTCGACGATGGCTCATTTAGCTTGGAGTAAAAGCTTATTTAACGAGTGACTGAAAAAGACAATACACTCACCGCGATGGCTCACTGGTTAGAACGCTCGGCTGCTGATCCAGTTTCCCAGGTTCGAACCCGACCGCACCGGCTGCGGTTCTTTGGAGAGAGAATACGCTAAGGCGCCCGTTTGCTGTTCGTTTCCAGTACACGTTAAAAATCCCCAGGCGGTCAAAATTGTCCCGTAGCCCTCCACTACGGCACTACTTCACTTCTTCTTTCACCCCCCCTTTGTCCCTTCCCTTATGACGGATTACGGATATCCACCGATATGTGAGACAGGTACTGCGCCATTTCCTCCCCCCCACCCCCGGATAAAATTAATGTGGATGGGGAAAGAATGCGCAGTATGTCTCACATATCGTTGGACACCTGAACCGCGCCGTAATGGAAGAGATAAAGGAGGGAGTGAAAGAAGCAAGGAAGAAAGAGGTGATGTAGTCGAGCGCTCCGGAATAATCTCGACCACCAGGGTACACCCGCCCCGGTGGCTCAGTGGTTAGGGCGCTCGACTACTGATCCGGAGTTCCCGGGTTCGAACCCGGCCGCGGCGGCTGCGTTTTTACGGAGGAAAAACGCTAAGGCGCCCGTGTGCTGTGCGATGTCAATGCACGTTAAAGATCCCCAGGTGGTCGAAATTATTCCGGAGCCCTCCACTACGGCACCTCTTCTTCCTTTCTTCTTTCACTCCCTCCTTTGTCCCTTCCCTTACGGCGTGGTTCAGGTGTCCAAACATATATGAGACAGATACTGCGCCATTTCCTTTCCCCCAAAACCAATTAATAAATAACACCAGGGTACCTTTAACCTGCACTGACATCGCACAGCACACGGGAGCCTTAGCGTGTTGCCTCCATAAAAACGCAGCCGTCGCGGTTGGGTTCGAACTCGGGATCTCCGGATCAGTAGCCGAGCGCTCTAACCACTGAGCCACCGCGGCGGGTTGGATCAGCCCAGCTAATCCAGAATATACAAAGCGAAAGCGATATTGAGCTCTCCACTGGCCCACAGAGTCGGTTGTGTGCCTTTAGATTCGTGAAAAAACGGTCTTTGCCAAGTTGTCAACGCCAATGAACTATGAACGCCGTCGGCTCACTTGTTTTGTTTACTTTTCGAGGGAAGGAAATGGCACAGTAATCATCTCGCATATCTCGGCGGAACCTCTAACCGCGCCGGCAAGGAAGGCATAAAGGAGGGAGGCAAAGAGGAACGAGAAAACAAAATTGAAAGTTGGATTTTGAGGAAAGGCGCGGCGGTGCGCAGCGGCGGAACACTTGTGGCTCGGTGCTACCAGTGGCGCATGCGCAGTAATGGGTAGAGAGCGAGAGAGAAAAATGGGCCGTGTGTCATCACTGCTCCTCGTGCATGCGCAGCACGGCTCTCCAGGAATCATGCGAAACTGCGCAACCTGCGGCCAGTAAAGCTTTCGCTTTATAAACAAATATTTCATACGCTGGCAACACAACACTCGGCCGCCGGCGTATATGTACTGAACCCAAAGGCTAAACCTGACGACGCACCAATTGCTTGAGCCAACCTTTATCCAGGCCATGACTGAGGCCCTGAACCTCACAGAAGAAACTGTGAACATTGAAAATTGATTTTCAGGGAAAGGAAATGCTGCTGTATCTTTCTCACATATTGGCGGACACATGAAACGCGCCATAAGGGAAGAGAAAAAGGAGGGCGTGAAAGAGGAAAGGAAGAAAGAGGTGCTGTAGTGGAGGGCTCCGGAATAATTTCAGTCACCTGGGGAGCTTTAATGTACACTGACATCGCACCGCACATGGGTGCCTTTGCGCTTCGCCTCCACCGAAATGAAGCAGCGCGGTCGGATTCAAACCACTCATTTATATGCGGTTGTTACGTCGCAAACTTATAACTTATAACCTAACTTATAACTTATAAACTTATAAACGAAGCGGTTTATAACGAAACTAATATAACGAAGAAATTATGATTGCACGTGGAAGCTCGGCCTACAGGGACTATGACGAAGCTACAGTATAACGAAGTAATTGCCGGAAACCTTCAACTTCGTTGTAAAGAGGTTCAACTGTATTTGGACCGCTGGCATAACTAGCTGCACAGCATGGTTTATAACGATATAATGGATATAACGAAGGAATTACGATTCCCCTCGGGAGCTCCTTCAACACTGCATATAACAAAGCAAAAGCCGGGAACGAACTTTCAGCTTCGTTATAACGAGGTTAAACGAGCTACATGGCATGCCTCAAGATGAAGCCCTTTCCGTGAAACAGTACGCACCTTGATCCTGACATCGTCACCCGGAGTGGCCTGGTCGCCAGCTTCGGAGGTTTGCTGTGTCTCCGCAACGGGCGGCGTGCATGGTGGCGACGGTGGTAGGGCAGCTGCTGCCGGCTGACTGCCACTCACGGCGGCTGCTGCGGATGCAGGCCGGGGGTTGCTGGCAGCTACGTTGGCGGAACCCGAGGCGGCGGCGGCCCCGTTGCTGGGACGGGAGGCGCTGGGCTGAGCGCTGGGCTCCGCGGCCGTGGTCGGGCCGCCGCTGACGGCGCGCGGCTGCGGGCTGGCCGCGGCGCCCTGCTGGAGTGCTTGCGCGAACGAAACCCGCGAGGGACCGGCGGGCGACGGAGCAGGAGGGGTGGCTTGGTTGCCACCGCTGGCCGAAGGCACCGCTGCGAGCCGAAAATGCATATTTAACGTCGGCTCTATATATCGGCTGCGTTTGCGATCATAGCGATCGTTACGACACGCATATATACACTGCCGAAAGCAGAAGACTGGACAGCCGTCGCCGGAGCTCCGTTGGTAGAGCACCGGACGCGAAATTCAGAGGTCGTGAGTTTCGGATCCCACCGGCGGCATGTGGTTGCTTTTCTTCTGCTTTCTAATGAATTATCTTTAAAAAGGTTCGCTTCTTTATGGTGGTTTAAAGTCGCAAAGGGACTATTTAAAAAGTAATTGCCCTATTAAGCCTCCATTGATGAACACCAAAAATTATTTAAGAAAGCATCCCCTAAGTTTCTTGGTTTCGGTGACTGTTGGCTTCCGTCATGTCATAACGAGCACCTCTTGTCCCTTCCCTCGTCTGCTCAACGGGAAAAGACAGCTGGTATAGAGTACTTAGTCGATGGTTTGATCGAAAGCCGTCTGGTCAGGTCAGCACAGAGGTCAGCAGAATCAGTCTTCGGTTTACTGACCATGTTAAAGTGCGCAGCTGACTGCAATTAACATATTTGACATGGTCAGTGACCGAAAATGCAGTATAGAGTGGTCGAAAGCATATGTCGCAACAGCCGTCCCAACTCAGACAGCTGTGCAAGCCGATAGTGGCATGCACCGTGACTAAACCCGACCAAACCCGCAGCGACCCCAAACAGCGTCGTAAACCCTTTGCACTGAAGAACTGAGTGCTCGGCCCTAGCTGGCGCACATGGTCTTAATTTTCACACAAACGGGATCAGCCCTCCCCCACAGCAACAAAGAAGCGATAAGCCCCGCCGTATTCAATAAATTTGCGACACACGCGCAAGCTTTCAATATAGTGCGCTATTTGAGAAGAAAAAAAACAATTTTCAATTTAACTTGGCTAACCCTGGAATACAGCGTAAAGCAAGGACGCTTGATGAGTGTCTCAGGCTCGTCCATGGCAGCGCCTGCATGGACAGCCGTTCTATAGCATATACCCACACACCCAGGTGGCTTAGACGCACTATCACTGGGGCTTAGACCCCCATCGAATGTTTTTAAGCGCAAAGGTGAACCCAAATCTCACCCTGTGTAAAAGGCCAAAGATCAGATGTCAACTAAAGGTCATGGGTCAAGGTCAGGGGTCAAGAGTTCGACCCGTATCTGTACCCCGCACGGTCATGCACGGCTAAAGTGGTTGGGCTGAAGGTCGTTCAAGGCTATTCTCCGGCCTATGGGACGACTCCTTTACCAAACGTGGTGAAGCTTTTCGCTTCGTGTTCAACTGCAGTGACTTCTTTCATTTCTTTCATTTTAGAGCGCAGCTCGCCCGTTCCTGAGTTCCGCGTCGTAGCCGGTGTAACATGCCAGCCGACAGGTGACGTGTTACTCAGTGTGACAGGTGTCGTGTTGGCAGGGAGCAGCAGAGCGAAGCGCCACCTGCCATCGCGAGAGGAATGGACAGCCGGAAGGCAGCTGCTACGGGACGATTCCGGAGGGTGGCTAGCAACATAACACGACACCTGCCAAGCGGTAGCAGGCGGCATGCGAAGAGCTGCGCTCAACTTTCGGATTACCGTCTGTCGCAATCGGCCTTCAATTTTTTTTTTCATTTATATATCGGCCGTAAAGAATACACGTTTCTTGCCGCGGATAACGCTTGCTGTCACGAAGAATGTCAGCACATGCTGGTGGCGGGAAACTCACTTCTCCAATTCCTTTTTTTTCCTCAAAATCGACGCAGTCCAGAACATCGTCAGCGCCAATGCCAATGATCACAATGAACGCGGCGGTGGCGGTTGAATGACGTCATAGCTGTCACGTGGTTTCTCCTCGGTTCAAGGTCAAACTCTCGTACACAGCGAAGCAGCTACGCAGGGTAGTAGTAAAGCCTTCGCTTCACGGGAAGGGGACGATGAAGTGGCTGAATGGCCCTAATGAGCAATGATGCAGGGGCTCTCGCATATGTGGCGAAGGCTGCTTGCCACCGGGAGTACCTGTTGCTAAACCGTCGTCATCGCTTCAGATGACGCGGCTGTTGAGACGCGCGTCCTTTCTTCCCAGCTTTCCTCTCATATCTCTTTTAACTCTCCTACTGTCTGCACGTGGCAGCGATTATCTGCCCGTGGCAGCGACTGTGGATCAGCTTGAACCAGTGATCGGGCCTGTCGCTTATCATTATTCCCTCAGTCGAAACAACAACAGCAATACCGTGCCACTCATCGCGCCACAAAGCGGGACGCCAAGCTGTTAATCCCGCTTGATTTAACCCGTCAGCCCCATAGGTTGCACACTCTAACCTTGAAACAAAAGACACGCTGTCGCGATAAATAGGGATCACAATCCGGAGAAAGAGACATTTGCTGAAAATAAAAAATTGATTTTTGAGGAAAGAAAATGACGAAGTAAAAATCTCGCATATCTCGGTTTACACCTGAACCACGCCGGAAAGGAAGGGATAAAGGAGGGTGTGAAAGAAGAAATGAAGAAAGAGGTGCCGTAGTGGAGGGCTGCGGAATAATTTCGACCACCTGGGGATCTTTAACGTGCACTCACATTGCGCAGAACACTCGCCTTTGCGTTTCGCCTCCATCGAAACGTGGCCGCCGCGGTCGTATTCGAACCCGGGTTCCCCGGAAGAGTAGCCGAGCGCACTAACTACTTATCCACCGCGGCGGGTAATGCGGATAGCCCATGCCAAAAATGCGGTGGAAACAGAGTAAGGACGCTGAAACACGATGCCCGAAAGACGCGGGTTCAATCTCGGCCGCGGAGGTCGAATTTCGATGGAGGCGAAATTCAGAGGCCTGTGTTCTGTGCGATGTCAGCGCACGTTAAAGAACCCCAGGTGGTCGAAATTTCCGGAGCCCTTCACTACGGCGTCCCTCATAGCCTAAGTCGCTTTATGACGTTAAACCCAAAGAAACCATAAAGGAATCGTAAATGCGCTGAAGAGATTGTTGTGCGGAGCTCCAGAGGGATTGCTGTGCACCAAGAAGAACGGGCTAAAACGAGACAGCAGCGCTCGGAAACGTGCCGTGGATCAAGGCACTGACCAAGCGGAAGAGCGTTCCACAGCACCCGCCCCGTGTCAGGTCAGCAGCATGGCCGGAACACACAGGCGCACGGGCGACGCGTGCAGCAGCGCGTGCTCGAGGAGCGTCGAGACGAACAGTGCGCGTGCGCAAGGCGAACGTTCGGCAAGGCATTCACGGCAGGAACGCGCCGCCGGTCACAAATGCGCGGCTCGGCTGGACCCCTTTTTTTATAGGTCCTCTCAGAAGAAAAAACGACGTGATCCGAAGCGACGCGATCCTTTGTATTGGGTTATGCGTTTCAGTTAGGTACTTCACATAACCTGTTAGCACTGACGTTCGTAGCATCCCTGGAATTTGATAATTTTGTTCATTTCGCATACATTCTATCGTATAGCAATGCTACCGTACATCAAGTATTCCCGAGACAGCAGCATTAATGCAAAACGTTGCTTGTGCTAACAAGAGAGACTAATATTAATGATATCGAAAGAGTGCATTGTCCACAACGCAGGTTGGAGCTTGAGCAAGCTGAAGGCGTTGCAATTTCACTAAGCGTGCGGGCTTTGTTCGAACAAAGCAAGGCTCTTCGCAGCCCGAGGGCAGAGCGCCCATTACCGGCGTTGCATATCGCGACACTGTACGAACCACGAGGACGGCAGACGCGCAGTCGTACGCAGTCCAAAGGCCACTTCACATAGGAGCGAAAACGCTAGCAATTTGTGCCGCCGCGGCGCACAAAGCCGTTTCGAGACGTCGCGGAGCGTCGAACGGCCAGATCGAAGAGATTCAATAAATGTGCAAATTCTTCGCTGCAACGCGCCGCTCTATCGCTCTGCTCGCTCATTTGCTTGCACGTGAACCAACCTTAACGCGATTAGAAGTCTGCCGAGGTCGCTTCGGCTCAACCGAACCAGGTATTTTTTTTTCTCTCAAGTCACGGTCAATCACGCTCACATAAAAACGATGGTGCATAATAGCGAAAACAAACGGGTAACGAAGCTCGTGCATTTCGTTCAGCCTTCTCACAAAAATATCCTTTAGAACACAATCATCCTAGCCCACGAGGTTAGGCCTAAAGCGACCAGCAAGTGACGCCAGATGAACAAAGGGATCGAGCACCGAAACGAGACTGCGGCGGAGGCCACAGAACCGGAATGAAATTCGCTACGCACCTGGAGGTCTAGCAGCTGAGTCGTTTTTCTTCTTGTCTTTGCGCTTTCCTTTCCCCATTTAGATAGCAGGCCACAAACACAAATGGCAATCACCGGAACGGACGTCTTGACTGCCTGTCGAGCCCCTAGAGAAAGGCAAAATGGCTGCGCTGTTTCTCCTTTATAGGGGCCTTTTCCGCTCTGCGATTGGCTCATATGCGACGCCACGAGCTGCACGTGTTCCGCCGTCATTGGCTACGCTTGGAGACGTCGTGCGCGTGCCGGCGCTTCTGCCTCCAAGAACGCATAAAGAAAAAAAAACTGTATGGAACCAAAGGGAATTGTCGTACGATAACGCTTTACCACTCCTCCTTATGGGAACCCAAGGTCCCGGCGCGTCTCGAACACGCGCGCTGTGGAAGTCGAAGACAACAAGTGGAGGGTGACTCCGCTTCGAAACCCAATTATTCCTAGAAGCTACTTTGCTGAGAGGGTCTAGTTCGCAAAATACAGAGGCACATACAGGGGTCACGGGCGTACAAAGTGAGAAAAAGTTACGAGCGCTGTTAGCATTCATTTCCCATTTTGTGCAAGTCCGTGGTTTCAGCTCAGAGATCAACATGACTGAGCCACCGGAATGCGGCAAATAAAAAACCTCTAGCGATTTGTCAACATTTCTGGCTTTTATTTATGCCTATATGTATTTGTTAATGCATCCGTTTAATTCATTTTATTCCCACGTGCTAGCGTGGTTAAGTCTCGGAGTAAGGAATGTGTTTTACTGCCCACATGTGAGGCGACACTGGTGGTGGTAGTGGTTTTATTAAAAATAATAGTAAAAAGGAAGCAAAAGATTTTTGCTAGCCCCGGACTGCCATCGACACTGAAGCATCTGAGCTGGGGCAGCGGAAATAAAGGACAGCAGGCAGAATGAAGAAATGAAATGAAAAAGGTGAGGGGACAGGAAGAGAGGATAGGGGGAGAAGTAATATGTACAAACGATATACACAATAAGAAATGTGTCCAGGTTGTGCGCGTGATTAGTTCATTTTAGAGGAATTAAATCACACACGCGCACAGCACTGTGTTGGTTACAACTGGAGTGGGGCGTCCAGTTATTAATCGTCCAAGGTAGAACTCGCGGAGCCTTCGGTCACTGCGTGTAACTACCTGACGGAGAACAGACGGGACGTCAAGCCCGTGTGTTCGAGGAATGCACAGAGGCTCACCAAAGTTCGCTCACGACTGCGCGCACTGCCCTGCGGCCACAATAGCGTCTTGATGGAGTCTGGTAGTATGCCCTGCGCGCTATAGGCCGCGAGCATATCGCGACGAACATCGGCGAACGCGGCACAGTGAAGGAGCAGGTGTTCTAGTGTTTCCACTGCACCGCATCCGTCACACACATCACTCGTCGCGATTCCGTGACGCTCCCGTCGTTCCCCGGGCCACACGTAGCCAATGCGCGCGCGGAGGATCATTGCACTTTGTGACCGTGTAAGTGCGCGACAGCCGGTGACACTGTCGACGCGCTCACCTCCCGCGATGCGTGGGTCGGGGTGCTGCTTTCGGAGATGGTCGTGGATGGCCGCACGCACGTCCTCCAGCGCAAGGGGCAGATCACTGGCAGGTAGTTGGTGTGCAGCGGTCGCGAGGTCGTCAGCTTCTTCGTTGCCGGCGATGCCGCAGTGACCGGGCACCCACTGTGCACGCACAACACAACCTCTCTGCGCGAGGCGCTCGATGCGCAAGCGAATTTCTCGCACTAGTGGGGTTCCGCGGCCGTCAGAAATCAGGCGGGTGAGGGCGGGTGCGGGAGTCGCACAGCAGAGCACTCCTGGGCGGCGGTGGGCCGATGGTGAGCAGCAGGTCCAGCCCGAGCCGGATCCCCATCAACTCCGCCGTGGTGGAGGAGCCCGGGAAGGCTGCGTGTTGCTGGCTGTGCAGTCGTAGGGTGGCGATGGTGGCCGCCACAGCAAGGGAGCAGCTGTCGCGGCCATTCGTGAGCGCGGGTGCGAGCGCATACACTGCAGCAGCGAGCCGCCGTCCGGTGCGCGGTGAAGCCAGGCGACACTCTGAAAAATTGGTTTTGGGGGTACCGAAATGGCGCAGTATCTGTCTCACATATTCGCGGTCCCCTGAACTGCGCCGTAAGAGAAGGGATAAAACAGGGACTAAGCGAATCATCGAAGAAAGAGGTGCCGCAGTGGAGGGCTCCGGAATAACTTGGACCAACTGGCGATCTCTAACGTCCACTGACATCGCACAGCACACGGGCGCCAATCTCAGAGTTTATGTCCTGTCGTTGCGGAGGCCATTGCTCTCAAAGGAGGCCCCGATGCACGATTCGCAGTCACAACCTTAGCACTCGCTCAATAAAGAGAAGCCGCCACACTTTGACATCTCCCTGAGTGCGAGACGACAAAAAAAAATCAAGTCGGCGACGCTAGCCCAGGCTTAGCTCAGTCGGAATAACTAATACGCGTCTCGCTGGCGATCTACGAAGCCGGCGTTTGGTGGTATTGTAAGATTATCGCAGACATCCATGTCTGAGGATATACATTCCCTAAGGTTTCCATGTTATTGCGATTACAGGACGATAGAGGAAACTGCACGGGCCTGCCGACGGGCTCCAGCTATGCCTAACCACTGCCGCGTGCAAACAAAGGGCAGTTCAGAGTGCTGTCAGGGAAACTACTGAGAGGAAAATGGTGCGCTGCATCAACTGCGTCCCCAGAAGCGGCAACGGCTGTATCTGCAAAAGATCCTCCTTTTCACCTCTGCTCTTCAATGCCGGAAACAGCTGTGGCGTAGGGTGTTTGGAACACTGTAGTGCTGCGTTTGTATCTAGTGCATCGGCGCCCCTTGGATTGTTACGCTGCTCAATCGAGTAACGGTATTTATTTCAGACACCTCAGGGGCTGTTTATATCGAAAAACGCCCGTGTGCTGCACAACATGAGTCCTCGTTGAAGAACGCCAAGAGGTCGAAATTACTGTGTAGCCCTCAATTACGCTGCCTCTTTTGCACTTCTTTATTTTTCGCTTCCTCTTTCGTTCCTTCCCTTATAGCGCGGAGAAGCCACGTAGGAGTATGTTATCTAACCGTTCCCTTGCCCAGCCTACGCTAACTATACCGACACCCTGCCTGTTCAGAATAGTATAGCGGTGTTATGCGGCCACAGAAGGAGGTGCCGTAGTGGAGGGCTCCGGAATAATTTCGACCACCTGCGGATCATTAACGCGCACTGACATCGCATAGCGCACGGGCGCCTTAGCGTTTTTCCTTCATAAAAATGATTACTTCGCCATTTCCTTTGTGGTGATAGTGGTTTTTTATTAAAATAATATAAAAACGAAGGAACAGATTTTTGCCAGCCCCGGCATCTGCCATCGATACTGAAGCACCTGAGCTGTGGCGGCGGAAACAATGGATAGCAGGCCGAATTGAAAAATGAAATGAAAGAGGTGAGCGATCCCCGCCGCGATGGCTCAGTGGATAGGGCGCTCGACTACTGATCCGGAGTTCCCGGGTTCGAACCCGACCGCGGCGACTGCGTTTTTATGGAGGAAAAACGCTAAGGCGCCCGTGTGCTGTGCGATGTCAGTGTACGTTAAAGATCCCCAGGTGGTCGAAATTATTCCGGAGCCCTCCACTACGGACCTATTTGTTCCTCTCTTCTTTCACTCCCTCCTGTATCCCTTCCCTTAAGGCGCGGTTCAGGTGTCCAACGATATATGAGACAGATACTGCGCCATTTCCTTTCCACCAAAAACCAAATATTAAGAGGTGAGCGGAGAGGAAGAGAGGATAGGGGGACCGTTTCCTTTCGTCAAAAACAATTTTTCATAGCGGCATAGGGTCTCAGCTCCTTGCGAACTACACGACATTCGAATAGGAACCGTCTGGAAGGGTGTTGCGGCAGCACAATGCTGCGCCATTGGAGTTCCATCCTTATCTAGTGTTCCTAACGTCAAAATTAAAGCAAGAAATCAACACTGCGGCAATGATGTTCCACCATAATCTATTGTTCCTAACATTTAAAACTAAAGAAAACTTCGTCACGTGGCGCTTCCTTGAAGCTGGCGTTGCTGTGGTAGGCAGGAGTGTTGGATCGAGCTTCATCTCTTTCCCGAAAACGAGCGGCCGAGCCTGCGAGCTAATTTCGACCACCTGGGGATCTCTAACGTGCACTGACATTGCACAGCACACGGGCGATTTAGCGTTTTTCAATTGAATTGAATTGTTTTTTTTTTGGGAAAGGAAATGGCGCAGTATCTGTCTCATATATCAGCGTTTTTCCTCCAGTGTGCTTTTTCGATGTCAGTGCCTTTTGAAGATCGCCCGGTGGTCGAAATTATTCCGGAGCCCTCCACTGCTCTTTGTGCTCATCTCTGTGCTGATAATAATAATTGGTTTTGGGGGAAAGGAAATGGCGCAGTATCTGTCTCATATATCGTTGGACACCTGCACCGCGCCGTAAAAGAAGGGATAAATGAGACAGTGAAAGGAGAAAGGAAAAAATAGGTGCCGCAGTGGAGGGCTCCGGGATAATTTCGACCAGCTGGGGATCATTAACGTGCACTGACATCGCACAGCACACGGGCGCCTTAGCGTATTTCCTCGATAAAAACGATTACTTCGCCGTTTCCTTTCTGGTAGTAGTCGTTTTTTTTATTAAAATAATAGTAAAAAGGAAGGAAAAGATTTTTGCTAGCCCCGACATCTGCCATCGATACTGAAGCACCTTATCTTATGGTGCGGAAATAAAGGATATTAGGACGAATTGAAAAATTAAATGAAGGAGGTGAGGGGAGAGGAAGAGAGGATAGGGGGACTGTTTCCATTCTCAAATTTTAGATTGAATTTGAAAACGTTAATTATCGCCTTGAGTTATAAATCGGTTTGTTGATCTTGTTAGGCGGCCGTCAGTGGAGGCTGGCGGCGACCTCTTCGGCTCTCGTCACCAAATGTACTTGGGTTTCCAGGTTAGAGCTGAGCAACAAGGTCTCCCACGGGCCCGTGAGCGCGAGCCTCTTGAGCGATATTGGTGGGGGATCTCTCGGACAGTCCCAGAAGATGTGGTCTACGGTGGCTTTGCCGCCGCATTTGCTTCACTCCGGCTTATATCTATCCGGGTACACATGGCTTAGGCCAGCTGGATTAGGGAGAGTTTTTGTTTGAAGTTGTCTCCACAGTACCTCCTGTCTTTTGTTTAGGCTTTTATGCGGAGCAGGGAAGGTTTGCCTTTCTAGTCTATAATGCTGAGTAATCTCATGGTAAGTAATAAGACCATCTCTCGTGATTTCGACGTCCGAGTTAGCGTCCACAGCTCGGCCGATAGATTCTCGAGCTTTATCGTGGGCTGCCTCGTTCCCCGGGTTTGACGAGTGAGCCGGTACCCAAACCAATCACACGTCTGTCCTGTCTTCCGGGTAATTCCTGAGAATTCCCAAGGAGATGGGAGATATTCTGCCCTTGGCGAAATTGCCAATGGCTGCTTTTGAATCCCTGACAATCACTTCTGCTCGCGGGTTTGTCAACGCCAAGGTGATTGCCGCTTCTCCGGCTATTTCTGATAGGATAGGAAAACTTTTATTGAATCATAAGTATTTAGGCGATCAGAAGTCTTCTTGCTTGCTTCGCGTGTCGCTGTCTTCAAGCTGCGCTGCAGGGAAGGCTTCTTCAGCAAAGGGTGGTCCCTCAGTCCAGGGCTCCACTGAGTTTGGCTGCATCCCTTGCGTGCTCTACCATCCTCTTTTGGACGGCGAGCTCGCAGCTGACGAGCCGGCTCTCCCAGTGCTCCGCACTCGGGGGTTTGTGTTCTCGGAATGCGTAGTTTCGTTCGCATTCCCATGTTATGTGAAATAGTGTGGGTGTGGCCCCGCACCACGGGCATGTGCCCCTATATTGCGTTGGGAACATCTTGTATATAAAGAGGTTGGGGTGTTTGTAATCTGCGCCAATCTGTTGCCTCCTTCTTTGTTAGTGCTTTATGCGGGGGCGGATATTTATATCTCACCCCTCTGTGATGTTTGAGTAGTTCTGATAGACCACGGCTCTCCTGCTGCTGTCCGACTCGGAAACAAAAAGCTCGAGCTAGACTATCCGCCGCCTCATTGCCCCTTATGCCCTCGTGCGCAGGTATCCAGATTAAATTATGTTGAACTGCTATGCTCTCTGAGAGGTTGCACTCTCTGAGCACCTTAAGAGCAGCTTTGCTAATTCTGCCCTTCGTATAATTTCGACAGGTCTCTTTTGAGTCCGTGAGAATATACAATGATTTGTTCTCCCTATATCCTTTTGCTGCCGCCAGCGCTACGGCTAACTCCTCGGCGTCCGTTATACGCCAGATTTCCGTGGATGCCCCGGAGGTTAGTTCCCCATCTTTGTTTACTACCACTGCCGTAATTATGTATTTGCTTCTGCCGCTCGCTACTTCCATAGCGCTTGCGTCCGTGTAGAAGGTGTTATCCTTCCCCGCTAGTGTTCTTTCAATGTGTTCTGCCCTGGCCTTCCTTCTGCCTTCGTGGAGCCTAGGGTCCATGTTCTTTGCAATGGGTCTGACATAAAATGTTTTCCTTATTTCGGCAGGCATGTCTTCGTACCGCTCTGTGTCGATGTATTCGCAGCCTATTCTGTCGAGCAGTGCTCTTCCAGTGTAGGTCCCTCCTAGTCTTTTAATTTGCGATTTTCGTTGCGCTTCCACCATTTCTAGGAAGGTGTTGTTGACGCCAAGCTGCATGAGCTTTTCGTTGGGGGTGTTTCTTGACAGGTGTAATGCTGTCTTCTATGCTTTCCTTAGAATGGTTTCGATTTCTTCATTAGACGTTTTTGTCCTTACGTGGAAGGGAAGCGAGTACGTAACTCTGCTTACTATGAGGCTGTTGACCAATCTTAGGGTGTCTCCTTTCATCCCATGTCTTCTTTGAGAGACTCTGCTTATCATTCTGCTGACACTTTCTGTTGATTTCTTGAGTAGGGAAATCGTGTGGTCGCATTTCCTACTACCCTGCAGCCACATGCCGAGGATGCGAATCATTTTGCATTCCGGTATGAGTTGTCCTTCGAGAGTGACTTCCAGTTTCGCCTTAGTCTGGTGTCGGCCCACTCTCAGGAGTTCAGACTTTTCGGTAGAACACTTGAGGCCTCTAGCTGTCACGTAGTCTTCTACGCATCTCGCCGCTTCTTGCAGTGCGGCTTGCTTTTCTTCTAAGGTCCCTCCGGTAGCCCAGACCGTGATGTCGTCCGCGTACATCACGTGTCGGACTCCCTGGATTTGCTCGTGTTTTCTTGCTACGCCAATCATCGCCACGTTGAATAATACGGGCGAGATTACGGAGCCTTGGGGCGTACCTCTGCTAGGCGTTGCAAAGATATCGCTCCTTAGTTCTCCTAGGCCTACTGTTGCCGTTCTGTTTGAAAGGAAGTCCTTCACGTAATCGTGTGTTCTCTTCCCGCAGTTCGCGTTTATGAGACCTTCCATGATGGCCTCATGGCTTACGTTGTCGAAGGCTCCTTTGACATCGAGCGACATGACCACGTTTTCGCCCTCTCTTGGCATAGTTTCTAAGACCTCTTTCTCGAGCTGTAGCAGGACATCTTGCGTCGAGAGGTTGGCTCTGAACCCGAACATTGAGTTTGGGTAGTACTTTTCGCTCTCCAGGTGTTGTTGGATGCGTTTGGTGACTATCTTCTCGTAGAGTTTGCCCAGGCACGATGTGAGAGAGATCGGCCTCAGATTATCGATTTGGATTTTCTTGCCGGGTTTGGGGATCATCACTACGACGGCGTGTTTCCATGCCGCCGGGACTCTCCCTTCTTTCCATAATTTGTTTAAGTAGCGGACTAGCTGGTCAATCGCTTCGTCGCTGAGGTTTCTAATGAGGGAGTTCCGTACTCGATCTGCTCCCGCTGCTCTGTTCTTGGTGGCTGATCTAATTGCCTCAATGACCTCTTCCCTAGAGATGGGTCGATCCATGTTCGGGTTTTCTTCGCCTCGGTATTCACCGTGGTATCCCTCCGGTTCTCCCGTTCCGTAGCATTTCTTGCGAACCTCTTCGAGCATCTGCTCGTCCGTTCCTTGATACTGGTGTAGTAATCTTTGGATAGAATTGCTGCTTTCCCGTTTGCTCTTGCTGGGATCCATCAGGCTTCTGAGTATTTGCCACGTTCTGGCTGTACTGAGGGTGCCCTTCAGCGAGTCTGTGAATTGTTGCCACCCCTGTCTAGCCAGTTGCGTAGCGTACTCTTCCGCCTTCTTACTGATCTCCGCAATCTTCCTCTTGAGTTTCTTATTTAGTTTCTGTTTTTTTCATCGTTTGGTGAGACCGCGCCTTGCTTCCCATAGCCTAAGCAGCCGCCTATCTACCTCCGGTGCTTCCTCGGTCCTGTCCACTTCTCGGGTGTACATCTCTTGGACCTGTTTTAGCTGGTGGCTCCATTCCTCCGGGGAGGTTATGTCGCCGCTCATCCCTCTGCAGTGTTCTCGAAAAGCGTCCCAGTCCGTTAGCTTGGCTGTGCCGATCTTCCTTTTCGTATGTTCTGCCTCCAGTTGCAGGCGTAGAATGTAGTGATCGCTCCCAAGATTCTCGAGCGTATTTTCCCATTCCACGTTTCTGGCATTCTTTACGAAGGTTAGGTCAGGGCAGGTGTCTACACTGACGCTGTTTCCTATTCTGGTTGGTTGGGCTTCATCGGTTAGGAGCTCGCATCCTACATTTTCTGCCGCAGTGCTAATCTCTCTACCCTTTTTGTCGTCTTTCGCGTAAGCCCACTGTGGACTCTTGGCATTGAAGTCTCCTGCTACGACTAGCGTGTTTTGTCCCGCTAGTTTTTTAGCTTCGGCGAAGAGCTTTATAAACTCTCCGTTCCTCTGTTTTGGTGAACTATATACGTTAATTACGAAAGTGCTTTTCGCTTTCCTCTTCTTCTTCGGAATGAACTCCGTTATTGTGTGTTCGATGTTTGTGTCCTTAATCTCGTCGTGTGCTATGGTGACTATCTTGTTGCTTATGAGGGTTGCGACCTTGCCTCTCTCCAAACACGTGTAGCCCCTAAGTGTCAGAGTGGTGAAGGTTTCTTGTAATAGTATTAGGTCTGGCATCGTACCTTTGTGATTGATGAATTGTTGCAGGAGCCCTTGTTTATGCCTGTAGCCCCTGCAGTTCCATTGCCAAATTTCTAATTTGTTGCCTCCGGCCATATTGGGGCGTTGGTATTATTGTGAATATTAGCGTTACCTATTCCTGGGGTTTCTGCGTTCCCGCCGAAGCGGCACTCGTTGTATAGTCTATCTCTAGAGTCATGGATCTTTTGCACATTCTGGTTCTTTATGTAATTGCGGAATCCCAGTTCTTGTAGGGCTACTTTTTGTTGTGTGGTTTGCATTTCGTTCTGTATGTTCTGAAATTGTGACTGCAGATTTAGTAGCATGTTCTTGATTTCGCTAATCCCTTCCGCTGCCTGTGGCTCGGAGCTAGGGGACTTAGGCGGCGGAGTGGCCACCCTTATGGGTGCTGAGTATGGTGTTGCCGGTGTTAGACCCTGTCGCCTGATCTCTTGTAGTTCCTTGATTATGTCATTTAGCTGTTTCCTCAGCTGTTGATTTTCCTTTCTTAACTCGTTTATAATTTGTTTATCATTGTTTGTGTGGTCATTTGGGTTTGAGTGCGGAGTATCTGGGTGAATTGTAATGGGAGGGCCGGCTCCCCAGCTCACCTTCGTGCCGCCGCTTTTCTTTTGTTGCTGTTTCTCTGCCTGCTGCTGCTGCCCCTTGGGTGGCGGTGTCCATGATCCGTCCCGGGCTCGGCTGCGGCTGCGGCTACGGCTGCTGCTCCACCCGCTCTGGTCCCCTTCTTCCCTTGAGAACCACCTCTGGCGTCTGGCTCCGCCGCCTCGGCTTTTGCTCCGGCTGCGACTTTGCCTCTGCTGCTGCTGTTGGGGTCTCCCCCATCTTAGCTCGCTCGCTGTCTTCAGTCTTTGCTTGCAGTCCCTGGTTCCTGCCACGTGGCCACCGCCGCACAGCAGACACTTGGGTATGCACTCGTGCTGCTGTGCGGCGGTGGCCACGTGGCAGGAACCAGAGACTGCAAGCAAAGACTGAAGACAGCGAGCGAGCTAAGATGGGGGAGACCCCAACAGCAGCAGCAGAGGCAAAGTCGCAGCCGGAGCAAAAGCCGAGGCGGCGGAGCCAGACGCCAGAGGTGTTTCTCGAGGGAAGAAGGGGGCTATTTCTGAAGAAAATTTTTCATAGCGGCATAGGGTCTCAGCACTATTCGACAGAAGCGGTCTGTAAATGTGTTGTGGCAGCCCAATGCTGCGCCATTGGAGTTCCACCCTTATGTAGCGTTCCTAATGTCAAACTTAAAGCAAGAAATCAGCGCTGCGGACAGGAGTCCCACCGTAATCTATCGTTCCTAACATTTTTAAAAATAAAGAAAAAGTTGCCCCGTGGCGCTTCCTTGAAGGTGGCGTTGCTGTGGTCGGTAGCAGTATTGGACCCAGCGTCGCCTCTTTCCCGAACACGAGGTAACGCCCGTGTGCTGTGAAATTTCATTGCTCGTTAAAGATCGCCAGTTGGTCGAAATTATTCCGGAGCCCTCCACTACGGGCTTTCTTTCTTGCTTTCTTTTCTCAGTCCCTCCTTTATCCCTTCGCTTAAGGAGCGGTTCGGGTTTCCGCCGAGGTTTGATACATACTGCACCATTTCCTTTCCCCAACAGAAAAATTTTCAATTTTAATGGATTGGATTGGATTGTAAAACATTTACCCGCCGCGGTGGCTCAGTAGTTAAGGCGCTTGGCTACTGATCCGGAGTTCCCGGGTTCGAACCCTACCGCGGCGGCTGCGTTTTTATGGAGGCAAAACGCGGAGGCGCTCGTGTGCAGTGCAATGTAAGTGCACGTTAAAGATCCCCAAGTGGTGTAAATTAATCCGGAGCCCTCCACTACGGCACCTCACTCTTCCTTTCTACTTTCACTCCCTCCTTTATCCCCTCTCTTACGGCGCTGTTCAGGTGTCCGCCGATATATGAGACAGATACTGCGCCATTTCAATTCTCCAAAAACCAATAATTATTATTATTATTATTATTATTATTATTATTATTATTATTATTATTATTATTATTATTATTATTATTATTATTATTATTATTATTACGTAAAACATTTATTGCGTCGAGGGCATATTGCAGGAGACACATACTAGATGGCCGATAGCCCATGGCTGGCGGCGACCTCATTGACCCGCTCGATTGCCCGTACTTGAATCTTGAGTTCCGAGCTGCTGACCAGCACGGCGTCCCACCGCTCGGGAGAAGCGAGCTGTATCAACTCCGCCTGAAGCGTATCATTTGCACAGTTTCACAGAATGGGGGCGTATGTGGTCCTTTCACCATATTTATGGCAGTATGGGTCGTACTGGCCGGGGTCCTTGAGGGAAAGCACTGCCGGATTCTGAAGAGAGCGTGTTTGCAGTCGGCGCCAGGTAACTTCCTGCGCTTTTGTTAAAGATCTGTGGGGAGGGGGATATAGGCGCCTCTCCAGCCTAAAGTGATGGGTGGTGTCATGAAACGAGATCAGCCCGTCCCTCGTGAAATTCTGGTCGTAGGGCGTCCTCACTGCCCGAATGCGATAGCCCACCTTCTTCGATGACATTATTGCAACCTCCCTCGGCGGAGGAATGGGACAAGCTCTTGGCCAGTTCAAGAAAACAACGCAGCTGGCCATCACGCGAGCTCGAGAGGCCGCCCCCGAGTGGAGGACACACTGCCTCGCACCAGCCCCGACTAATCCAGGCTTCCATTTTGTGTCAATAAAGTTGTAACCACAACCTTATTGTGGCAGAACGCTACGGCGGTGCCAGCGCTTCTATTTTCGAACGGACGCTATGGTTTGAAAGCGGATTGTTCCACCGAGAAGTGAGACAATTACTTCGGTGTTTTCTTTCTTCAAACTCATTTCTTCGTAGCCCAGCGCTACGGCATCAGGTCTCACAGTATGCGAACTACACGACATTCGAACCGAAGCGGTTTTGAAGAGTGTGGCGGGATCATAACGCTGCGGTAACGAGGTTCCATGATCGTCAAGCGTTGCTAACTTCAAAAAAATACAGAAAATTTTGTTTGGCTTGTTTAAAGGGTTTAACGTCCCAAAACAATTCAGATAAGTGGGACGCCGCAGTGAACGTTCTTTGACAAAAGCAACCAAGAAACTCAGTATTTTTCTAAGACATGTGGGGGAGCACTTGTCGCGTCCTTTCATCTCCAAGTTAGTGCTAGGACGACCCTTTTCTCACCTTTTGAGGACTTTTGGTGTCTGGTAGCCTGAGAGCTTCAATATACAGCTGAAAAGCAAACCCCTTTCCTTTGTTATACTTCTGGTTACGATGGCATGTCTGCAGCGACGCTTGTGCGTGCGTGCGTGCGTGTGCGTGTGTGTGTGTGTGTGTGTGTGTGTGTGTGTGTGTGTGTGTGTGTGTGTGTGTGTGTGTGTGTGTGTGCGTGCGTGCGTGCGTGTGTGTGTGTGTGTGTGTGTGTGTGTGTGTGTGTGTGTGTGTGTGTGTGTGTGTGTGTGTGTGTGTGTGTGTGTGTGTGTGTGTGTGTGTGTGTGTGTGTGTGTGTGTGTGTGTGTGTGTGTGTGTGGTCTATCCTCCTCTCTCTCTCTCTCTCTCGATCTTGATTGAGCTCTAAGCAGCTTAACAATAGGCTAACTCCGTGGTTTAATCTCCCTGCCTGATCCTCCTCCATTCCAGTTGCATTATACATGTTGGCCTGGCAAGTAGTTATAGCCTTCAGTACACCCTGAAATGCATTCTGAGCACAGAGATGATTTCAACGCCGTGGTGGCTCAGTGGTTAGGGCGCTCGACTACTGATCCGCAGTTTCCGGGATCGAACCCGACCGCGACGGCTGCGTATTTATGGAGGAGAAACGCTAGGGCACCCGTGTGCTGTGCGATGTCAGTGCACGTTAAAGATCCCCAGGTGGTCGAAATTATTCCGGAGCCCTCCACTACGGCACCTCTTCCTTTCCTCTTTCAGTCCCTCCTTTATCCCTTCCCTTACGGCGCGGTTCAGGTGTGCAACGATATATGAGACAGATACTGCGCCATTTCCTTTTCCACAAAACCAATAATTATTATTAGCACAGAGAGTAGTGGAGTGCTCGGGAATAATTTCGACCACCGGGGGATCTTCAACGAGCACTGACATCGCACAGCACACTGGAGGAAAAACGCTAAAGCGCCCGTGTGCTGTACAAAGTCAGTGCATGTTAAAGATCCGCACGTGGTCGAAATTTGACCGGAGCCCTCCACTACAGCTTCTTCTTCTTCTTCTTCTCCTCAAGTAATATGGCACATACCCACGTGGGGGGATTGGCCAAGGTATAGGGTAGAATGCCAATGAAGCATTTGCGCGGGGAAGGAAACGTCAGAAGACTGAATCAAGATAAAACAAAAAAAATAATAAAAAAAAATAAAAATAAAAAACAGCTCCTCTACAGCTACTCTACAGCTCCTCTTTTCTCCTTTCTTCTTTCACTCCCTCCTTTGTCCCTTTCTTCACAGGGTGGGTCAGTTGTTCAACGATATATGAGACAAATACTGCGCCAATTCCTTCCCCCGAAACCAATTATTATTATTATTATTATTATTATTATTATTATTATTATTATTATTATTATTATTATTACAGAGATTCTCAAGAATACCTGTAGAGTGAAAAATGACGTTGCGGTAGATCGCACAACGTACCGGAAACATTGCATTTTGTTTGTCTGCATACTGGCCGAGAAAACGAAGATTCAGTATCAAGAACTAGACTTTTCTTGAGACAACGTACCTAGCAATCCTCTGGTAATTTCCATGCACAGCTGGTACCAATCCTTTGGTCGCAATAAAGGACCCCAGGTGGTCGAAATTTTCTCGGCCTTTCACTGTGGCGTCTCTCATAACCTTAGTTGCTTTGGCACGTTAAAAACACCCACAAACCAAACCATATCTTTGCTCATAATAAATTTTAAAGGACTGAAAGACGTGCAGTGAGATATTTTCATCTGCCCGCTCGGGAACACCGAAGCGCAGCTGTATTTAAGGAGCTGACTCGATCACTTCGGCCAAGCACTAGCCAAGCCTAGTACGGAGTTCATATTTCCCGACGTCCCCTAGGTGCATGTTGTCAGACGTCAGCGTCTCTTTTCTCTTACGGTAGTGATACTGAGAAGCTCCGTGATTCCGGCTGCTGGCTGTGTCTTCGAAGCAGGCAAACCCTCTGTGCACATAGGCAGGCCTGCGCCAGGATGGCGGGTCGTGCTTCAGGAAGGGCCAGACGGCCGACGGAGAGGCTGCCTTGGTCTCCCGGCTGAGGGCGCTATTCCTCTGGCGCCAAGCAACCTACTCGAACTGTGCGCCTGGGGCGACGCGGGCAACGCGGTGGTCGGGCGGACGAGGAATCCGTACGACACTCGCAGGAGTCCCGGAGGGAGTAGCGGTGGGCGGATCTGGTATACCACATCGTTCTTGTTATTATTAATGCGAAATCATCAGATGGTTATGTCGCGTGTTTCGTGTCAGCAAAACTTTATCCGCACGATTACGTCGTTCTGTGAAAATGGATGTAGCAAAGTTTGATTGTGCTAGATAGTCGGCGATGAGATCTTGCTGTGGAAAACATTTGGTAAATAATTGTGATTAGTTAATTGCACTTCGACGACGCGATAGACACGTATGGACGTCGACATAGCACTGGGCGAGGAAAGTAAAATAAAGTAAAAAATAAAACAATAAAGACAGCAAAAATAAAATTAGAAAATAAAAAATTAAAAAATAAAAAGGAAAATAAAAATAAGAAATATAAACATATCACGTACTCACGTCTTGAAAAATACGCGCGTTCGGAAAAGTTCGATGCTTTCTCATTCCTCCACGTAAGCAGAACCGCCGCGGTAGCTGAATGGTTAAGGCGCTCTTCTATACAGACAGACAGACAAAAAAGTATGGTGGAGCTGCCATAAAAAAACGTAAACCAATAAGCTCGTGCCTGTGCCACTACGTATAACAGACAGACAGAAAAACTTTATTCAGCAAGTGAGTTTTAGACCCAGCTGGGTCCCTGGGCCACTGTGCGGTCCCGCACTGCATCAAGTAGGTCATGCCGGGACATGACGTCGGCAGCCCGAGTCACCGCAGCAAGCTGCGATGTCGGGTCTGCAGACATAAGCAGGACCTCCCAGTCCTCTCAGCTCGAGATGGCGTGCTGTCCCCGCGGGGGAGGGTCAGCAGGGCAGCCAAAAAGAATATAGGAAAGTGTGGCGTGGGGGTCACCACATAGGGAGCATGCAGGGGATGTGCCGCAATAGTGGGATAAAAGCTGAGGGGATGACAGAGAGCGGGTCTGGAGGCGTCTGAAGAGGATCTGTTGGGAGTGCGTAAAAGAGGGGTGGGGAGGAGGGTAAGTCCGACGGTTCAAACGGGGTATTTCCGTGAGCTCCGCAAAGGTGTGCGCCCGCTCCCTCGAGAATCCTGGATCCAGACTGTCCTGAGCCCGGCAAATCAGACCTCGGGCCAATTTATCGGCAGCCTCGTTTCCAGGGTTCCCAGAGTGAGCCGGCACCCACTATATACAATGAGCGGGAGTACCCGGGTTCGGACCCGACCGCGCCGGCCGCGTTTCGATGGACGAAAAACCGAAAAGGTGCCCATGTGCTGTGCGATGTCAGTGCACGTTAAAGATTCGGCCGCATTATGATCAAGCTGGAGGATAAATGTCACATATCCTCGCACTCCCGCCCAGCTTTCTTTCTCCCGTAATTAAGAGTTCCCCTCTGCTTCCTGGTGCTGCCTACCCACCCTTCGCCATATTTCACTAATCCACATGAAACGACAGCCTAAAAAGCGTGTTGGCGTAGTGCTCACGTCACAACAAGGCGCGGCTTATCGTGGACAGAGATACGAGTCGGTAACCACGGGCAGATTCATGTGTTACTCTTGGACATGCTGGTCGCATTTAAACCGCGTATTTCTTGGACTTTTTTTTCGTTCAGATAGTGGGTTCCAGCCGGGCTGGGGTGAGGGGGAGGGACTTCATTTACTCCCATAAATACGCCCCGGTCGATAACCCCGAAGATGTGCCATATACAGCTCCCACTATTTAAAAAAACACGATTAAGCCTATGTAGGTGTAAAAGCAGAGTAACCTATCCTCTAGTGCGCTCACATTTAGGGGAAGGGTATTTAGCCGAAGCTCCGTAGCAGACTTCGGTCATTAAATTAACGGAATGCATACTCTTCGCAACGCTAGTATATTCTCACTGCAAAGCACGGTAACTTGATGCCGTTGGCAAATGCAGGAGGCATACAAGTGCAGCGGCGGAGGCCCTTAGGATCCAAAAAAAAAGCCGATTTAAACCTCTCGGTTAAATCTTCGTAAGTGCTAGAAATTCGCTTGTTTTTTAAAGAAGCAATTTGTTTCCGTTCCAAAGCGCTAGTAGTTGGTGTTTTTAGTGACAAAAATCTACCCCAGGATTTGGTGAGCGTACCCTTCCCCTTAGAGGGAGTGTGCCAGAAAACGGCTTACTCCCTTTTCACTGCTTTCACGTTTAGTGTGACTGTAAAAATTTCTTTGGGCACTGTATGCAACCAGCCCAACTCGCAGAGCTATTATAAGAGGAGGATGTTTCGGTTTTTATAAGAAGGCCCTTACATTCGGCGTGGTGCAAAGAACAAGGAGAGCGGTTACGTATGTTCCAATAAATGGCGCTAAGACCGCATGCTTAGATTTGGGCATCCTAGCTCACGAAGGGCCGAAGGTTTAGAAGCTTCCTCTTCAATCACTGCGCCAAGGAAGAGCTCCTCCTGGTGTTTTTATCAACGCTTGCACGTACGTTTCACAGAACAACGTGGCCCACCACTGCGAAACACTGATCCTGTTGGGAGCATAGAGAGCAGTTCTACGGCCATGTAGCGCTCCTGCACTTTGCTCTCATCATATCTCATGTGATTAGAGCCACCCCGATTCCTATGGAATAACGGTGTCCCTGTGCCCAGGGAACAGCATTAGTGCATGCTGTCTCGCACAATGTGCAAGATACAATAAACGAAAAAAATCAAGAATGAAAATAACACCTTTACTTTTTCGCTAACATTCTTCGATATTCAAACTGCATGCAAGAATAAAAACACGTTATCAATGGGTCACACACAACAAAATCCGGATGCCCATGCTTACGCCGCACAGCAAATCAAGACATCGGGAATCAACAGAGTAAGAAGCCCCGAACAGAACCACTGCAACACAACGCTAAGCTACGGTTCCAATTCCAGCCGACGGCAGGTCTTGTTGCTTCCGGACAATCCGTGTTTCTCGATGCCCCGATGTATACAGGATCCGCGCATCCCGCAAACACAACTTGCTTACCCAACTTTGGAAAGACATTTTCTGACTCATCGAAATGAGCTCCTTACAGTTGTCTCGTGCAGTCGCTAGGATCGATGAGAATTAGCTTAATCTTCTAACCATGGGCCAATTCAGGAATTTGTCGAACATGCCCTCGAGTATGTAAACACGAGGCCAAACACGGTGGCCGTCAAAACATTGGCACGGAACTATAAGGTTTCCATGGTGGTAGCTTGGCTGGTCATCGCTGCTTGTGCGGAATGGCGAAGAACGTGCTTGGGCGAGAAATTCATCCCAGTCATCTATCGTTCATTCGAACGGAACCGACTTGTTCAGGAAATCACCACCGATGTTCAGGGAAGCGATGATCAGCTGTTCCACAGCTTTGACCTCATCGTCTACTGATCCAGCCTGTTTTCCAGCAGACGCCGCCGAAACTGAAGATCCGGCATCTCCCAGCGTGCGATCTTCACACGAGGCTTCTACGACCCAGTCCTTCATACACAGGGCTGTCCGCTCACACTCCTGCCTTACTACCTCTTTCATGGCCCTCTCGTTTCCAGCCAGTTCCTCCCTGATTTCCGATGCTAATTCGCGCCAGTGTTCAGGTAATGCCGTCTCGGCTAGGGTCTTAAGCCCCGAAATAATGTTTTCTAGAGCGTCTGTCACTGCAATGGCGAGCAGTGCCTGCAGGGCACAGGAACTGCTCGTATGAATCCAGTTTCATGCGCCGGACAGCATTTCCTTCCTGTATTTTTCCTAACGCTTCTTTTACTTGCATGACGACGTTGCCAAATTTATAGTCTGGTTCGCGTGCGCGGGATGGTACACAGTCGCGCTCCAGATGTTCCGCAATGTCCTGGTGCAGGACCATCTCGCTGCATCTGGGGCAGGTCACGGTGTGGAACTGGAAGGTGTTGGCGAAGTGTTCCATTATGGCGGACGCCACGCACTCGGCATCGCAGCCGTGCTCAGAGTTTCAGCAGCGTACCTTTCGGCCGAGAACGTTGCCCCTGCTGATGGTTGTCCACGCCACGTCATCCTCCTGGAAAGGCTCTTTGTCCAGTGGGCAGTGGCTGCGCTTAGCAGTGGCGCCGTCGTAGCAGGGCTGGCATACGGAGTGCCGGCATGGCAACTTTTCCGCCAAAGCAGAGATGAGACTGCACACTTTGCTCGAAGGGAAAGGGTTCAAGAACAACGTGGGCCGCCGATCGAGGCTGGTGCCGAAACCGAAAACTGTGCATGCATGCAGGCGCTATGTCTGGAGGCGTGTAGCCAAGTATCCTGAAAGGGAACATCCGGCGCACACTCAACGCAGGTGGGTGTCCTTCTTGTTCTGGTCCTTTGTCTGCAAGCGCTGTGTTCTCAAGATGTACCCCAACCAACTCGCCCAGCAACAAACTGAGACTGCCGTCGGTCTGAGCTACCGTTATCAAATTTTCAGTCGTCTTTATCATATCTGCCCTTATCACATCAACTTAGGGGCGTAAAAAGAAGACTATACTAGGAACCTCTCAGCGCAGCTGCGAGTGGACCGAAGGCAATCGCAGAACGTGTGCACTTCCTCTCATTTAAATGTGAATTCAGAAGAGAGAAATGCTCTTATTTTATCCAACTACGCTGCATTTCAAACATTTTAGGTTGAGCATGCCAGCCGGTGCCGAGAACTGCGCAGTTCATGAGGGGCGCACCATGACACGCTGGCTGTTGTGTCTCGGTTAGTTTCGCATGATTTCCCGTTTACTCTTAGCGGGACGTGAAGTTTTGTATAATTCCCAAACAATACATCGTTCGAGGGACTTGCTGACGGTGGGGCAAAATGTGGCCAACTTTGAAAAACGGGCAATCGTGTCGATGACGAGAGTTCCCGTAGTGGCATCATGGGAGCGCGTACGTAACGCCTAGGAATAAAAGCTCGAAAACCAGAAACTTGAGTGTCAAAAACTCTGTCCTCTGCGCTACTGAAAACGCTGTCAAAAGAATGGAGCCCAAGATATTTGCTTCTGAGCCCCGCAGCGTGGCTCCTCTTGCGTACTCGGGAACCCTAATATCAGGAAGGCAGGAGGAACTTAAGTGTCCAGTCCTCACAAGTTTATGACTCAAATGTGCATAAGAGCCCTGCTACACGGCTTGGAAGCAAGCCCCTTGGGTTGTATATTTTTTTACAAAGACTCTACCTATGAGGCACACCGGGATGTCTGCCCGGAAGCCGTTGTTGTGGCCACCCCTGTGCCAAAAATGTCGAACAAAGAAGCAGTTAGCTCGACGTGTATTCTGACCTAGGGGCAGAGGATAGCGTCCGAGAATGGAGTAATGCCCGCAAATGATTGGGAGATGCCTTCGTCGTGTGGCGTAGTATGTATGATATCGTACGTCGTGCGTCAGTGCTCCGCACGCGAGCTTTTCAAAGCTTACTGTCGCTGTTCGTAATGTGGCCACTTCGCCGCTGTCCCATCTTTTCACCTGTTCACGCAATTTTGATATAAGGTTTATCAGAATGACACCTGCTTGTAATTTACATTTTTAAGCTCATGTCTCCGACCCGTTGCGGATTCTCAGTAGTTAGGGTGCTCGGCTACTGATCCAGAGTTCCCGGGTTCGAACACAACCGCGGCGGCTGCGTTTTTATGGAGGAAAAACGCTAAAGCGCCCGTGTGCTGTGCAATGTCGGTGCACGTTAAGGATCCCCAGGTGTTCGAAATTATTCCGGAGCACTCCACTACGGCACCTCTTTCTTCTTTCACTCCCTCCTTTATCCCTTCCCTTACGGCGCGGTTCAGGTGTCCGCAGATATATGAGACAGATACTGCGCCATTTCCTTTCCCCAAAAACCAATTATACTTATTAATCTCATGTCTCCCGGTGTAAGCAGCAACCACTGCCGTGGTGCGATAGCAATGGCACTACGCACAAGAAGCCCCGAACGAGCATAAAAATGTGCCATATGGCGACGCCAACAGTCCGGTCAGTCACTGCACGTCACACCACAGGGCACGTGTCCCGTGACCTACACTCTCCTATGTGGAATACAGCAGCTAGAATGTCGAATACGCCTCGGCGTGGCGCCAGCTCGAGACGAACTCCTTCCCGAACCACCACTGCAAGGACGCGTTCATTCCGTCACGATACCCATCTCACTGTCCGTCATGCAACAGCGCCCAACACACAGTATGCTAATCTTTGTGGGAGTACCCTAAAAACCCCGGGCAACCACCTATATCTCACCTATAGCCCACCCCTTACGTCATCATGGGAGGCTGCTCTATCCGGCTCTGGCCTGGACGACCAGCAGCGGCTGATCGCACAGGCCCGCAGGATAGCAGAAGGTACGAGGCGGATATACGTACAATGGTGGCGAAGGATGGGCCCAAAAACTGTTTAGCGCGACTGCAGCACAGCGAGAATCTGGGGGGCAAAACACTCATGTGAGGAAATATAAAAGTACAAATTAAAATTCTATGCAACAACAAAAAGAAATATTTTAACGCCAGGTTTGATAAGATAGGTAAATTATTTTGGCAAAACATGATGCCGACTTTTTTATTTTTTCCAACGCTCTTTTTGCGCCCCCTGTTAATGAGTGTGCGGTGCATTTGCAGCGCGACTTTGCAGGCCTTGTTTCGGTTTGCGGCCGGAGGCAGGAGCTTACGAAGCGTATCCTTATCGTCAGCTGTCTGAGAAAGCGTATACCTTAAGCTCACCGGCCTCGAGATTGCCGCTTTGTGAAGTTTTTGTCGTCCTTGCACGTAGCTTTTCTGTCACCGTTTGGTGAGATTTGCGCACCCCTGTAGCAGTATTATTTGTTCTATCGTTTCCTTCGGTGTACAGCCAGTGCGAAACCTTTTCCCGTTGTGTCGCGCTTCGCGCTCTTCGTTGGAAGCGCTTAGCTCTTCAAGATGAGGTTGCTGTATGTGACGAGGCTTTGCTCGTGGCACATTGCGACAGCGTGGTCTGTACTGTCGGTGTCTTACTACACCGCTTCCCGCTGGAGTTTCACCGCTGAGCTCTTGCCGTTGTCGTCTGCTCTAGATGTGCTTTTGTTGCGCTTTTAGCGCTTGTTTCGTATAGCTGTAACCGTTTCATGCGCACTTGACTTCATGTTATCGGGGATAGTTAAGTAAACAGCAGGGCACGCACTTGCAGTCCTAAGATGTGCGGGAGAGGCCCATCATTTGTCTTATTTAAAGTTAATTTCGTGCAGCCGACTGTCACCAACATGAACTTGATACCGGGCTCTCAGGAGCAACCACGTGCCTTCTACTGTCCGCAATGGCAATTTAAAACTAACTGTGCTGCCTAACAGCTGTGAGCATAACATTAATCGGTTTTCCAACACCGTGAAGCCAATTTGTGGATCCCCTCGCAACTGACAGTATCGAAACTCAACCGCGTGTAGGTGCGCCGCCTTGGCGGTGCCTTACATGAATTCGGTCAGCATTATAGTTATTGCCGTTCTACATAAACATGACCCCCAAGGTAGTTTTAAACTCATTTCGCTGCTTCGCTCTCGTCACTCTCAGCATATAAAAGCAGCTAGCCGCGTGGTATCAGGGTGAGCGTAACCGCACTCTGAGGCGCGAAAGCTCGGCGCGAACCTACACTGCCGTAGTTAGGATATAATGCACTGCATTTAGGTGAACCGAATACTGGCATATTGACGTTTGGAGTATATGGTATTCACTTCGGTGCAGTTGTATAACGTGCATGCTGCATCATGTCCAGTTGCAAAACGTGCGTGCAATTCTGCCGCAACCTCAGCCTGGAGAAGAAGACGCCGTGCCAGCTGCGAGACCCAAGGGTTTGTTCCAAGCACTTCGAATTGTCTGCGTATTATACGAAGTCAACCGTGTCATCATAACTACACTCAGCACCATTGGCTACAAAGCCATCCTTTAGCAGGCATGCTGCATCTCCTCAGAGTTTTTTGCACAGTCTTTCGGAGCACAGCGAGATGAGAGAATAAAACACACAGAACAGCGCTTGAGCTTTATCTCGCCATGATATAGCGTACCGTACAATGATTACATCCTATACTGCCATGTGAATGTCCCTGCACTTCACTGTAAACTGCACTTCATGTATGCTTTGGTTTGATTAGAATTGCTTCAAATTACTCCGGTTAGCGACAAGAAGCATGTCTCCAGGTTGTCCGCAGGCCCTGTGTATGGTGTAATGCTCTAGCGTTCAGCAGTTTTGTTGATGTTAAAACTTGTTTTTTAATAATGTCATGCAGGTGTAAGCATAGCTGCTTCAGTTGAAGAAATGTAATATGAAGAGTAGTCCCAGTGCTCTATGTCCCATGGGTATCTTGGCGTGCCTATTTGATGTCATTTTTGCCTCAACTGAAGTTATCATAGCAAGTTTTCTATACATTTAAATTTTCCAACTGGCAACCTATGTTGTACTTCACGGATTTTCCCTGGCTGCACTGCGACCATCGACATGAGTAGCCGGACCAAACAGTGCTACGGTTTGTGCTGCCTGTGACATGCGTTCTTGTTGGTGTGCTTCATCACTGTATTTCGTTATCACTGTGTTTGGTTGATGTAATAAACCATCATTATGAAAGCAATACTTGCCGTACACTCTGTTGTCAACTGTGCACTTGAGCCAGTGCTTTGTGCATCATACCTTGCTGTACTTCACTGTAGCAGCATCAGTATTGGCACTACGAATCATGCATGCTTAGCCAGTGTCTGCAAGTGTTGCTGCCTACTTTGCCAGTCACTTTCATTGGGTTCCCAACTGCACATTAACGAGGCCATAACTAGCATGAACTCGAGCACATTTCACTGGCGAAGGTTGGCGCGCGCTGAAAGGCAACAACCTTCAAGAGATACGGGCCCGAAACTTCGGATTCTATAAAAAGACCGCTTTATTATTCGCGCCAGAATCATATGTATACCTGACGTCAGTCAACGTCACACATACATGCCGTGCAGAAAAAAGTCATTCACCTGGCACTGGAGGCCGCAAGAGACCAAGAACTCTATGCCTGCCTTTAGATGCGAGGCTCCCGGCCCCCACCCCTAGGCCTGCGTGCCAGAGATGGGGAGTAGGGGAGCCTCTTCTCTGGTGGAAATAAAGGTTTTTGGAATGGAATGGAATGGTTGCACCCCAAAATCCAGGGGCGCTGGGGTGCCCATGAGTCGCCATTTTTTGAACCAGTGGGCGTCTATGAAGCCTTCGCTACCATTGTACATCTAACTTGGAAGCTATCAGAGTCCCAGACTGGCTCCGTCTAGGAGGACCGGTCTCTCAGTCAACCTTTCTAAATAATTTTAGAGCGTATGGTATTGTGTGGTGTGGTATGGTAAGTAGTGTTTAACATCATATAGAGAGAAATAACCTTTGATGTACGCTTTAGTGGAATACTCCGGATTTATTTCACCACCAGAGATACTTTAACGTGCACTTATATAGCACCTTTCGCGCTTCGCCTCCCTAGCAACGCAACATCCGTGCCCGGGACTGAACAGCACATCGGCCTGGTCAGCAATGGCATTGATGTTTTTTCAAGGCAACAATCAGTTTAGAAATAATCGCTTCTCCAATTCACTGGAGTTGCGTCTGTATGATGTTAATGGCAAGAACCCCTGTCAAAACTTTGCAATGATGTCTGGGGTTCTACTACACAGCGACTCTTTAGAAATCGCTCTTGATAATAAACTTTGACGTTATCTTTATTAACGTTTAGGTGTCATACCTGCCATTGTCCTAAGGGCGACAGTAATTTCATTTGTGCGACAGGGTAACATCGCCGCCGATGTAGGAACAAGACCGCAGGCACTGCATACTCTGTTTGACGGGAACGGGTTCGCGAAACACGTCGGCCGCCAGTCGAAGCCGCTGCCGAAACCGAACACTGCCTGCAGACTTGCGGGCGCCATGGCTAGAGGCACGCAGTAAAGCGTAACATGCAGCGTCTCGCCCACAGTCGGCTGAGGATGCAGTCTGCGTGTGCGACTATTATCACGTTTCCGCCGTCCTTGTCGCAGCAGGGCAGGGGCGTAAAAAGAGATAACACTCGACTGCGAAGCTTTGCCCGTGGTAGCGAACGGTTAGACGAAATTCCAGCCGGTCTGCACTACGTTGTCAATAATTCCAGGAAATTATATCCACTCCGTTTTCCTGATAAGAAACGCCACGTTCTTCGGTAGGGCCTTTGCCTGCCACGCTGGCCTCAGCAAGTGCGCAAGCAGAACGGTTTTCGTCAATCTGTCTTGAAAACGAACACGGAACAGCTGGCGACACCTGGTAGGCACTGTGGAAATCAAGAAATGGCGCGAACTTGGGAATCTAAACTACAATCAGGAAAACAATGCTTTTATCTGAGGCACGGTGATTTGAGGACATTGCAACGGAAGGAGCTGCTTGTGGATGCAAATTGTGTGGACAACAGGATAAGCCTGGAAAGATGGTAAATTGCTGCATATGTGTTTTTTGAAAAGTGAGAGCTGCGAATGACCGGAAACGTTTTCTAAATGCCACAACATTATACGTATAGTTGCTATTCCTCTGGGTGATGCTCGAATGGAGTTCAAAAATGGCGTTCGGAAGGGATGGGCCAGTAGCATCCTTTCAGTTCTTGTGTTCCAGCGGGTTCCTTCCGTGGTCCAGGCTTCGATTATACAAGGCAGCAGTAGAGAGCCGCCATATTGAATTCTTCTGATGAACTCAGTTGATTACCTTGTGCATTTCTGACTGCTATATCTGCGGTTAAAGCCCATCGACGACAAAAGCAACGCATCCGCTGCAACAGTGACGAAGTACCGCGCGCTATTCCAGACAACTTCTCCTCAGCTAAGAGAAATTTTTTGTTGCTTAAGAATTTGTCCACAGTTCCATGAAACAATGCTACAGTTGTACTAGATTAGGAAACATGTGCTCCACGTTAAAGCCTACGAAATGATGTTTGGTGGAGCTAGTCGAAGCGACAACCTTGCTGCAAGTGTACAGTAGCGAGGTTGAGCATACGCCTAGCATGCTGGACGTGTGAGGTTCGATACCCAGTGCCGCTGGGTACCCAGTGGTGATACAGTCCGTACAAGCTACCCCTGGCCTGGTGCTCGCCTTAAACACGGTGAAATGCTTGAAAAATGGGTCTTTCACCCAACGTTGAGCAAACGAAAATACCTTTTGCCGTGGTCGCAGGCAACGTTACTATTTAACTATACTCGGATGCAACTCAAGAACAAAGCGACAAATTCCCCTCAGAGGAGACCCTCCAGCCAGTGGTGTCGACCGATTCTCCCCTTGACCGTTCCCTTCGGAACTGTCAGCGTGAAATTGCGAGGGGTGGCAGAAGGACGGGAAACAACCACGGCAAAATAAGATTAACCGTGGCGTCATGAAAGTCTGTCAACGCAATGGCTGGAGGGTCTCCTTGGAAGGGCATCTGCCGCTTTGTTCTTGAGTTGTACCTGACTATAGCTGGCGGCAGTGGCGTCAGGTCAGTTCAGCAAACCCTGCCTTTTTACCCGATCTCGGAGGCCTTAGCATTGTATAAATAGTACTCGCCTCATGCCCTGAGCTGTGGCTCTAATTCGTACTCTTTCGTCGCTAACAGTAAAAGTAATTTTTCTGCACGTATAATTTGACGGTCATAGAGATAATACATCGTGTTCGAGTTGTGATGACCCCTTAGTAGAGACTTGTGTTACGTCTTTTAACAGATGTAGAATTCCTGTATGTTTGCAAACAAACGAGATGGCACAATAATCGCTAGCGGGCTCGCAGCAGGAAAGAGGCTAGGGAGCGTGGTCGTGGGGTGGCCCTGAGCACGAGTTTTTCACGGCTTGTAGGCGCGTTTTTAGTTACTTCGAATCACAACAGTGGTCGATGCTTTGCATCGTTTCGCGCTGACCCCCCCCCCCCCGTCCCGGCCCTCCTTTCCTAATTCGCCTTTTATCAACGTAGGACCCAGGTGTCAAGCCACTGTAAGACGGCCGCCACGCCTATCCTTATATCTACTTGCAGCCCATACGGAGACGAACACTGTCTGTTTCATGGCTGCGGCGGAAGGACGACCGTGGCTCCAACCATGCGCTGATATGGCATTCCAACACTTAACACGTGACCTTAACACGTGACGGCTACATTTTCACCTCTCTTTGTCCGCAGATCTCTATCTGTTCGTCCGTCCGTCCTCAGCATGAGAGAGTTCGAGCAAATAAAAACTGTGCAAACAGATATCTCCGACTGGGATTCGAACCTGCACCATTGAGGTGCCAGCGTGTGGGTAATGCAACGCCGTGAGGTAGGGTCGTTTGTGCCGACGCGAGCATACGGCGCTGCTGCCACGTTGACCTGGCTAAGCGTTGACGCTTATACAAGTGGCGCTTCCTCATGTAATAGTTCGCATCCATTTCATGCGGCACGAACAACAGCGCAGATAAAAACGGGCTAATTTCGTACGCAGCGAAGTACAAGAGAGATAGCAGAAATTATATAAAATAGAACGTACTAGAGATAAATTTTGTGTTCTAATGATTGCACACTATCTTCACGAGATAACTAAAGACATTCCTTGACAGCACTGTGCCTTTATATCCGTTTAAAATGCGCATGTGTCTTCTTGTGATGCGTACTCCGTTGCGTTCGAGCACGCGTTCCACAACTCCCTTCTATGTGCTCATGTACTAAGCGATTACGAGTGTTTCTACACTGAGGGACAGTGCCCGCGTTCGTTCTTTCGCGTGAGTGATTTTTTGTGGGTCTGGTTGGCTCGTCGGGTGCACAAAATGGTTGTAAGTGTGCTTGTGTCAACGCTAGCGTGCTGGTTCCTGGAATCCGCCTGAACGATCTCACCTCGAACGCGTGACACCATTGGGAGGTAAGTGAAATTAAAAAAAAAGAATGGCGCACGATTTAGCACGATTAGGCCACCTGCGAATTAAGTCTGCTGGAACTTTGGTTTTCACTCCGATATAGCTTCCAGGCTCGGTTTTCAAGGTCAAGCAGGCGCCTCAGACAAAGATGGGCGAAATGGGACTTGAGTTCCGCGTTAATGATATGACGCGACATCGTTAGTGGGTTGATGCCCATGTATGTGGAATAGGTCATTCTCCACTTTTCGTTCATAGATCGCTAGCAGTCCTTATACCAGTGCTAGCGGAGTGGTGCAGCTGTTAAGCGATGCGCCGAGCCGTGCGATGGCAGGTGCTGCCACCGGTGAGGTTAGCGCGACCCATGTTTCTGTTCCCGAGCAAACTCAAGGTTTCGTACAGACAAGTGTCGGCGACATCTGAAATTTGGGCTTTCAATCCTGGCGTACCAAAAAGATGCTTGCGCCGGGACGCTGATAACAGGCGATAATTCATAGCGGACATATCGTACAGCCTACGTCATCGCTGAATGCTTACAAGCGACGTAACGTCCAAAAGAAGTGCAAAAATTGTAAATGCTCGCCAAAGTTGACCAATATAAAGATTCTAGTCAGAAGTCGAACAGTAACTACTGGTAGCGTTTATCAGAATAAAAGGCTGATATATGTATCAGCGACCTTTCACTGAGCTTGAAGCGAAAATATAATTTCTCGTGGAGACGTGCCTAATATGAAAATTGTGATATGATGAATCACTGCATGACTGCATATATGTACGTGCGTTCTTTCTGAATAAAGAGCTGTGAGTTCGCGCCTGTCTTGTCCCCTTCATGTGCTGCGCTAAATGTAATTCCATCTTGGCAAAGAAACAACTGCATAAAGATTTTTTTGCTGACAATCTTCATTGTGTTGTTGCTTGCGTGTGGATGAGATCAAAACAATGAACAGTAGGCATGCGTTCCTGCAGTAGGGTAATATAGGTGTAGCACGGATTATCCTGCAATTTTTTAATCGACCAGAGTCGGCCGCATTAGGATCAAGCTGAAGGATCAAAGTCACATAAGCTCGCACTCCCGTACAGCTTTTCTTCAGGGTTCCCCTCTGCTTCCTGCTGCTGCCCACCCACCCCTCGCCGTATTTCACTCATTCGCATGGAACGACAGCCGAAAAAGCGTGTTGGTGTAGTGCTCACGTCACAACGAGGCAAGGCTTTTCGTGGACAGAGATACGAGTAGGTAACCAGGGGCAGATTCATGTGTTACTCTTGGAAATGCTGGTCGCATTTGAACACCGTATTTCTTGGACTTTTTTCGTCCACATAATGGGGGTCCAGCCGAGCTAGGGGGGGGGGGGGGGGGGGCTCTCTTTCCTCCCATAAATACGCCCCTGTCGGTAACCCCGAAGATGTCCCATATATAACTCCCACAATCTATACACGAATAAGCCGATAAAGGTGTAAAAACAAAGTAAGCTGTCCTCTAGCGCGCTCACATTTAGGGGCAGGGTATTTTGCCCAAGTTCCGTAGGAGATTTCAGTCACTAAATATACGGAATGCTTACTCTTAGTAACCGTAGTATATTCCTACTGCAAAGCATGGTAACTTGATGCAGTTGGCAAAGGCAGTAGGCATACAAGCGCAGCGGCGGACTGGTCGAATTGCGTTCCTTACAGTTAATTGTCTCGTGCAGCCGCTAGGATCGATGAGAACTAGCTTAACCTTCTTATCCATGGGCCAATTCAGGAATTTGTCGCACAAGCCCTCGAGTATGTAAACACGAAGCCGAACATGGTGGCCGTCAAAGCATAGGAACGGAACTATAAGGTATCCGTAGTGGTAGCTAGGCTGGCCATCGCTGCTGGTGCGGTATGGCGAAGAAAGTGCTTGGGCGAGAATTTCATCCCAGTCATCTATGGTTCATTCGAAAGGAACCGACTTGTCCAGGAAAGCATCACCGATGTTCAAGGAACCGATCATCAGCTGTTCCTCAGCTTTGGCCTCGTCGTCTACTGACGCAGCCTGTTTTCCAGCAGACGCCGCCGAAGCTAAATATCCGGCATCTCCCAGCGTGCGATCTTCACACAAGGCTTCTACGACCCTGTCCTTCATACACAGGGCTGTCCGCTCACACTCCTGCCTGACTACCTCTTTCATGGCCCACTCGTTTCCAGCCACTGCGTCCCTGATTTTCGATGCGACTTCGCGCCTGTGTTCAGCTAATGCCGTCTCGGCGAGGGTCTTAAGCCCCGAAACCTTGTTTTCTAGAGCGTCCGTCAATGCACTGGCGATAGTAGTGGACTGAGATGCTACTGTGTTTTAAGTCTCAGGGCGCAGACGCTGCTCGAGTGAATCCAGCTTCATCCGCAGGGCACCATTCCCTTCCTGTATTTTTCCTAACGCTTCTTTTATTTGCATGAATACGTTGCCAAATTTATCGTCTGGTTCGCGGGCGCGGGACGATAAACAGTCGCGCTCCAGATGTTCCGCAATGACCTGGTGCAGGACTATCTGGATACACAAAGGGAGATCATGGCGTGGTACTGGTAGGTGTTGGCGAAGTGTTCCAACATGGCGGATGCCACGCAATCGGCATCGCAGCTGCGCTCAGAGTTCCAGCAGCGTACCTTCCGGCCGAGAACGTTGCCCCTGCTGGTGATTGTCCACGCCACGTCATCCTCCTGGAAAGGCTCTTTGTCCAGTGGGCAGTGGCTGCGCTTAGCAGCGGCGCCGTCGTAGCAGGGCTGGCATACAGAGTATGCCCTCCTTTATCCCTTCGCTTAAGGAGCGGTTCAGGTTTCCGCAAAGATTTGATACATACTGCAACATTTCCTTTCCCCAACAGCCAATTTTCAATTTTAATGGATTGGACTGGATTGTAAAACATTTACCCGCCGCGGTGGCTCAGTAGTTAGGGCGCTTGGCTACTGATCCCGAGTTCCCGGGTTCGAACCCGACCGCGGCGGCTGCGTTTTTATGGAGGCAAAACGCTGAGGCGCCCGTGTGCTGTGCGATGCCAGTGCACGTTAAAGATCCCCAAGTGGTCTAAATTAATCCGGAGCCCTCCACTACGGCACCTCTCTCTTCCTTTCTACTTTCACTCCCTCCTTTATCCGCTCTCTTACGGCGCTGTTCAGGTGTCCGCCGGTATATGAGACAGATACTGCGCCAATTCATTTCTCCAAAAACCTATTATTATTATTATTATTATTATTATTTTTAATAATATTATTATTATTATTATTATTATTATTATTATTATTATTATTATTATTATTATTATTATTATTATTATTATTATTATTATTATTATTATTATTATTATTATTATTATTATTTTTATTATTATTTAAAACATTTATTGCGTCGAGGGCAGATTGCAGGAAACACATACTAGATGGCCGCTAGCCCATGTCTGGCGGCGACCTCATTGGCCCGCTCGATTGCCCGTGCTTGAATCTTGGGATCCGAGATGACCAGCACGGCGTCCCACAGCTCGGGAGAAGCGAGTTGTATCAACTCCGTCTGAGGCGAATCATTTGCGCAGTTTCATAGAATGTGGTCGTATGTGGTCCTTTCACCATATTTATGGCAATTTGGGTCGTACTGGCCAGGGTCCTTAAGGGAAAGCACTGCCGGATTCTGAAGGGAGCGTGTTTGCAGTCGG
>NC_135504.1:29310824-29453324 GCF_052857255.1 Amblyomma americanum | reverse complement strand
GTACAGGAAACATCGTATTTTTCTTGGCTGGATACTGGCCGAGAAAACGAGGATTCAGTAGGAAGAACTAGACTTCTTGAGACAACGCACCTGGCAATACGCTGGTAATTTCCATGCACGGCTGGTACCAAACCTTTGGTCACATTAAAGGACCCCAGGTGGTCGAAATTTTCTCAGCCCTTCACACTGGCGTCTCTCATAACCTTAATTACTTTAGCACGTTAAAAACACCCATAAAAAACCATACCTTTGCTCAGAATAAATTATAAAAGGACTGAAAGACGTGCAAGTGAGATATTTTCATCTGCCCTCTCGGGAGCACCGAAGCGCAGCTGTGTTTAAGGAGCTGGCTCGTTCACTTCGGCCAAGCACTAGCCAAGCCTAGTACGGAGTTCATATTTCCCGACGTCCCCTAGGTGGATGTTATCAGACGTCAGCGTCTCTTTTCTCTTACGGTAGTGATACTGAGAAGCTCCGTGATTTCGGCTGCTGGCTGTGTCTTGGAAGCAGGCAAATCCTCTCTGCACACAGGCAGGCCTGCGCAGGATGGCGGGTCGTGCTTCTGGAAGGGCCAGACGGCCGACGGAGAGGCTGCCTTGGTCTCCCGGCTTAGGGCGCTATTCCTCTGGCGCCAAGCAGCGTACTCGAACTGTGCGCCTGGGGCGACGCAGCCAACGCGGTGGACAGGCGGACGAGGAATACGTACGACACCCGCAGGAGTCCCGGAGGGAGTAGCGGTGGGCGGATCTTGTATGCCACGGCGTTCTTGTTATTATTAATGCGAAAGCATTAGATGGTTATGTGGCGTGTTTCGTGTCAGCAAAACATTATCCGCACGATTACGTCGTTCTGTGAAAATGGATGTGGAAAAGTTTGTGCTAGATAGTCCGCGATAAGATCTTGCTGTGGAAAACATTTGGTTGAATAATTGTGATTAGTTAATTGCACTTCGACGACATGATAGACACGTATGGGCGTCGACATAGCACCTGGGCGAGGGAAGTAAAATAAAGTAAAAAATAAACCAGAATAAAAACAGCAAAAATAAAAATAATTCAAAATAAAATAAATGAAAAGTAAAAAATAAAAAGGAAAATAAAAATAAGAAATATAAACATATCACGTACTCACGTCTTGGAAAATACGCGCGTTCGAAAAAGTTCGATGCTTTCTCATTCCTCCACGTAAGCAGACCCGCCGTGGTAGCTGAATGGTTAAGGCGCTCTTCTATACAGACAGAAAGACAGAAAAACTTTATTCAGCAAGTGAGTTTTAGACCCAGCTGGGTCCCTGGGCCACTGCGCGGTCCCGCACTGCATCAAGTAGGTCATGCCGGGACATGACGTCGGCAGCCCGAGTCACCGCAGCAAGCTGCGATGTCGGGTCTGCAGACATAAGCCGGACCTCCCAGTCCTCCCATATCGATATGGCGTGCTGTCCCCGCGGGGGAGGGTCAGCAGGGCAGCCGAAAAGGATATGGAA
Source organism: Amblyomma americanum (assembly GCF_052857255.1). Classification (NCBI taxonomy): domain Eukaryota; kingdom Metazoa; phylum Arthropoda; class Arachnida; order Ixodida; family Ixodidae; genus Amblyomma; species Amblyomma americanum. The sequence goes on along the minus strand of NC_135504.1, from coordinate 29,451,842 downwards.
GAGTGTGGTGTGGGGGTCACCACATAAGGAGCATGCAGGGGATGTGCCGCAATAGTGGGATAAAAGCTGAGGGGATGACAGAGAGCGGGTCTGGAGGCGTCTGAAGAGGATCTGTTGGGAGTGCGTAAGAGAGGGGTGGGGAGGAGAGTAAGTCTGACGGTCGAAACGGCGTATTTGCGTGAGCTCCGCAAAGGTGTGCGCCCGCTCCCTCGAGAATCCTGGATCGAGACTGTCTTGAGCCCGGCAAATCAGACCTCGGGCCAATTTATCGGCAGCCTCGTTTCCAGGGTTCCCAGAGTGAGCCGGCACCCACTATATACAATGAGCGGGAGTACCCGGGTTCGGACCCGACCGCGCCGGCCGCGTTTCGATGGACGAAAAACCGAAAAGGTGCCCATGTGCTGTGCGATGTCAGTGCACGTTAAAGATTCGTCCGCATTGTGATCAAGCTGGAGCATCAATGTCACATATCCTCGCACTACCGCCCAGCTTTCTTTCTTCCGCAATTAAGAGCTCCCCTCTGATTCCTGGTGCTGCCTACCCACCCCTCGCCATATTTCACTAATCCACATGAAACGACAGCCTAAAAAGCGTGTTGGCGTAGTGCTCACGTCACAACGAGGCGCGGCTTATCGTGGACAGAGATACGAGTCGGTAACCACGGGCAGATTCATGTGTTACTCTTGGAAATGCTGGTCGCATTTAAACCGCGTATTTCTTGGACTTTTTTTCGTCCAGATAGTGGGTTCCAGCCGGGCTGGGGTGAGGGCGAGTTACTCCATTTACTCCCATAAATACGCCCCGGTCGATAACCCCGAAGATGTGCCATATACAGCTCCCACTATAAAAAAAACACGATTAAGCCTATGTAGGTGTAAAAGCAGAGTAAGCTGTCCTCTAGAGCGCTCACATTTAGGGGCAGGGTATTTAGACGAAGCTCCGTAGCAGACTTCGGTCATTAAATTAACGGAATGCATACTCTTCGCAACGCTAGTATATTCTCACTGCAAAGCACTGTAACTTGATGCAGTTGGCAAATGCAGGTGGCATACAAGTGCAGCGGCGGAGGCACTTAGGGTTCCAAATACAGGCGATTGAAACTTCTCGGTTAAAATCTTCGTGAGTGCTAGAAATTCGCTTGTTTTTTAAAGAATCAATTTGTTTCTGCTCCAAACAGCTAGTAGTTGGTATTTTTAGTGACAAAAATCTACCCCACGATTTGGTGAGCGTACCCTGCCCCTTAAAGGGAGTGTGCCAGAAAACGGCTTACTCCCTTTTCACTGCTTTCACGTTTAGTGTGACTGTAAAAATTTCTTTTTGCACTGTCTGCAACCAGCCCAACTCGCAGTGCTATTATAAGAGGAGGATCATTCGGTTCTTTTTTCGGATGATGTTTCGGATGATTCGGCGTGATGCAAAGAACAAGTAGAGCGGTTACGTATGTTCCAATAAATGGCGCTGAGACAGCATGCTTAGATTTGCGCATCCTAGCTCACGATGCGCCAAAGGTTTAGAAGCTTCCTCTTCAATCACTGCGCAGAGAAAGAGCTCCTCCTGGTGTTTTTCTCATCGCTTGCACTTTTCACAGAACAACGTGGCCCACTACTGCGCAACACTGATCCTCTTGGGAGCACAGAGAGCAGTTCTACGGCCATGTAGCGCTCCTACGCTTTGTTCTCATCATATCTCATGTGATTAGAGCCACTCCGATTCCTGTGGGATAACGGTGTCCCTGTGCGCAGGGAACAGCATTAGCGCATGCTGTCTCGCACAATGTGCAGGATACAATAAACGAAAAAAATCAAGAATGAAAATAACACTTTTACTTTTCCGCTAACATGCAAGAATTAAAACACGTTATCAATGGGTCAAACAAAACAAAATCCGGATGCACATGCTTACGCCGCACAGCAAATCAAGACATCGGGAATCAACAGAGTAAGAAGTCCCGAACAGAACCACTGCAACACAACGCTAAGCTACGGTTCCAATTCCAGCCGAAGGCTGATCTTGCTGCTTCCGGACAATCCGTGTTTCTCGATGCCCCGATGTATACAGGATCCGCGCATCCCGCAAACACAACTTGCTTACCCAACTTTGGAAAGACATATTTTCCGACTCGTCGAATTGCGCTCCTTACAGTTAATTGTCTCGTGCAGTAGTTGGGATCGATTAGAACTAGCATAACCTTCTTATCCATGGGTCAATTCAGGAATTTGTCGACCAAGCCCTTGAGTGTGTAAACACGAAGCCAAGCACGGAGGCCGTCAAAACATAGGCACGGAACTATAAGGTATCCATAGTGGTAGCAGACTGGCCATCGCTGCTTGTGCGGAATGACGAGAAACGTGCTTGGGCGAGAAATTTATCCCAGTCATCTATGGTTCATTCTAACGGAACGGACTTGTCCAGGAAGTCACCACCGATGTTCAGGGAAGCGGTGGCCAGCTGTTCCACAGCTTTGGCGTCGTTGTCTACTCACGTAGCCTGTTTTCCAGCTGACGCCGCCGAAGCTGAAGATCCGGCATCTCCCAGCGTGCGATCTTCACACAAGGCTTCTACGACCGTGTCCTTCATAACCAGCGCTGTCCGCTCACACTCCTGCCTGACTACCTATTTCATGACCCTCTCGTTTCCAGCCAGTGCGTCCCGGATTTCCGACGCGAATCCGCGCCTGTGTTCATCTAATGCCGTCTCGGCAAGGGTCTTAAGCACCGAAATAATGTTTTCTAGAGCGTCTGTCACTGCACTGGCGAGCAGTGCCTGCAGGGCACAGGAACTGCTCGAATGAATCCAGTTTCATGCGCCGGGCTGCATTTCCTTCCTGTATTTTTCCTAACGCTTCTTTTACTTGCATGACGACGTTGCCAAAGTTATCGTCTCGTTCGCGTGCGCGGGCTGGTACACAGTCGCGCTCCAGATGTTCCGCAATGTCCTGGTGCAGGACCATCTCGCTGCATCTGGGGCAGGTCACGATGTGGAACTGGAAGGTGTTGGCGAAGTGTTCCAACATGGCGGACGCCACGCACTCGGCATCGCAGCCGTGCTCAGAGTTCCAGCAGCGTACCTTTCGGCCGAGAACGTTGCCCCTGCTGATGGTTGTCCACGCCATGTCTTCCTCCTGGAAAGGCTCTTTGTCCAGTGCGCAGTGGCTGCGCTTAGCAGCGGCGCCGTCGTAGCAGGGCTGGCATACGGAGTGCCGGCATGGCAACTCTGCCGCCAAAGCAGAGATGAGACTGCACACTTTGCTCGAAGGGAAAGGGTTCAAGAACAACGTGGGCCGCCGATCGAGGCCGGTGCCGAAACCGAACACTGTGCATGCATGCAGGCGCTATGTCTGGAGGCGTGTAGCCAAGTATCCTGAAAGGGAACATCCGGCGCACACTCAACTGAGACTGCCGTCGGTCTGAGCGACCGTTATCAAATTTTCAGTCGTATTTATCATATCTGCCCTTATCACATCAACGTAGGAGCGTAAAAAGAAAACTATACTACAAAGCTCTCAGCGCGGCTGCGAGTGGACCGAATGAATGTCCGAGTAGTTTCTACTCATTGCCGAGGCGTAACCTTGACCGCGCTACAGTGATATCCTATCTCCTTCGCTCTCGCGCCGGCCTGTTCGCATCGCGAGAAGGGCCCAGAGTTTTCTGGAAGGCGGTTTCTGCGCTCGACAAAGGGGGTCGCGCGCCCGGCGCGAGAATGTGAAGGATATTGTGCAGTTATTACCGCTTGTATGTGCGCGCCTGCCTTGAGGCAAAGAAGGAACTGACGCGGACCGCACCTACAAATCAGGGCTTTAACCGCTGTTTGTTAGCCCGAGCCGCCGTTTAAGCTTCTGACATGCGCGCCCGCTCGACGCCCGGGAGAACACCACTCGACCAGCCACGTGCCAGCGAGGCAACGTGCGCCAGTCTGCGGATCGGCCCTTTCGTGCTCCTCAGGTCGTCGACTGTCGCAGTGCCCAGGGAACAAATTGTGTTTTGTTTGTCTCTCTCTGTGTTAGTGCACTTTAATGCAAAGATTCTGTTGAATTGTGATCTCTCTCGATTGTTACTTTGCATGAGTTGCACTGTAATTGTAAATCACTTTGTATGTGCTCGTACGAATGGTTGTGAAATCCCCTGTATCGTCTTTTTGCTATATAAAATTTGTTTTGTTTTGTGAACCTTTGGCTCCGACACATTCTCTGGCTTGCGACCGGCGAAAGGCGGGCACCAAACGACCAACCCCCTTGTCACTTAGTAGCTGGTCACCGGCTGAGCTTGCCACATTGAGTCAAGGGCATCTTTTTTGGGACCGAGACCACTACCCGCACAAGCTCTAACGGTGTCACGGTGCACACACAAAGGTGCGCGAAGTAGTGACACCTAGCAGCACAACTAATCGGCCCAATATTTGGAATATACTGGCAAATTTTTATGACCAGAGTGAAACCAGTCATTCCCGAAATTGGCCCGATTGCCTGCGCTGCTTGAGATCGGGCTAGTTCACGAAGTCTAATCAGCTGACCGAGTTTGCGCGGAGCTTGACTTTGAGTGTGAACCTTGGCGCATGAAGAAATAAAATGTAAGAATTGTTGCGACTGGGCGATGAACCCCCGGAGACCCGAACAGATCAGATTCGCTCGCCATTGAACGAGAGCACTGTGCTATCTCCGCAGCCGATCACGCCTCGGGTCAAAAAGCCACACACACTCGTGCTGTGCATTGCACATCGTCGTCTATATCAACTTCCATCTGCGGCGCGAACCGATCAGATCAGCTTAACCTCGATCAGAGCTTAACCTGAGTCCAATATCACAGCAAAGCAAAACCCATCCAGGAAAGCAAAGCCATGAGCCAACCAAGCTTAACACATGCTTTCGCACGTCTACTCGGTTTAACTACGTCTCCAACCCCTATCACTTTTTTAGCATGTGTTGTAGTAGAACAGACGGACTTCGGCACACGCATGACCAATGCAAGCGCCAGTGACTGCAAGAAAAGGAAACCTCATGTAACGGTAAACTTTTTTGGCCAATTTTTTTTATTGCAACTTAAAAAATATCAAGGCACACAAACAACAACCAACAACGTTGGCGCCCGCACTCTTCGTACAGCCCATGAAACAACAAAACCAAAGAAATCCTTCGCCTAGGGGGCCTGCAAGAAAAGAAAAGGTGCAATTAGTGACGGCTTGGCTGACTTACGCTAACCTGGAAATTGTTCCGTCGAATTTGAATCAAAGGCAGCCCGAGCCTCTTACAACGAACAACACCGATTAATAACTGCTCATTACATGTTCGCGGAGCTACAACTGAAACATAGTGATCATGCATTTCTTGCAAGAAAATAATGACCTTATTTCATTGTTTCCGATTGTTTGCGTTTGTTTTAGATCGCAAGGAACGACTTTTGATCTCTATGTTCATCACACTGGTATCTATAGAGAATGCTGAAAAACAGTGACAAGTGGCATATACAGCGATCTCACAGAAAGGCCTCCGACATCCATGCTTCCACTCGAAAAGTACAATGTCGTCTAAATAGGCAAATAGAAAACAACTCACCGCTGTGAAGTCTCGCCATTATGCACTATTCATGCAGTGAACACTGTCAGCCCCTTTGTAGGATATACTGCGCTTCACCATTTAATATCTTGTAGCGTTACTTGTCCATGCTCCGCAGCCCAAATTAACTGCCCATTTATGGCTTGACCATATTTAATGCTTTTTTTAATTCTTTTTCTTCTATAGAAACATTTTCCGCGCTTCTCTCATTGCGACTTTCTCGCCCCAAGTCGATTCCCCATGCAGAGTATACTGTAAACAGAAAGGAGTAAAAAGGGAGTAAGAAAGGAGAGTAATCTGTCCTGTGCGCTATAGCTAGGGCAGCATACTCTCTTTTTTACTCCCATATAGGCTTTTATTTGTGTTTAGAGTGTAGAATGCCATCTACAATCTATGGTTTAAATTAAAGGGCTTCCCCTCTCTCTATCGCAAAGGGACACCCGCAGGGCTTGACAACTATCTGACGGCTATGTAGTTGAACGTCGCGAAGGCTACAGTTTATTATGCTGGATTGCATTTTTGTGCAGCTACGAAATGCTGTCAAGCAGAACAAATCCAGTTAAATTTAGTTCAGGTTCTTCTCTGCTTTCCCTATATACAGCAGCATATATGAGTATAGCAAGCCGGGGACCAGGCAGCGAGAAAAAAAAGAAAATATCGCCGGACAGTGGTCAATACCATTTTGTCAGGTCTAGACCAACAAAAAAAGCATATTAGGCGCATTTACATTTTACGCAAAATTTTGGTTGTGCGCTCATAGAAGATGCACAGATGAACTAATCGCAATTAAACAAGCACGTGAAAGTCAAACAACACAGGGTAGGCGCTGTGTGTTCATGTCCCTGTTCAGTTGCGCCTAGGTGATGTGTAGCTTAGAATGAACCATAATTGAACAACCTTAAATTTCGGTCACAGAATTTGGATCAAATTCTCTAGTTTTTAATTTCGTCTGGTGGTAAACTTCTTTTTTAGGTAGCACGAAAAGAATTTACAACCTACAATTTTTTTTTCTTCGTGGAGGGATTCGAAGCAGCGGCCCTGATTGTGGGCGGAGCAGCACTTGACAGTTAAGTCGTCTCTCATTACAACAAAACGCATTAAAAAAATGTTCCTATACGGCATTCGTGAAGCGGCGATCTTTATCGTCCATCCCATGCATACCGCTTCACCTGCGCCTTGAACACACGACAGTGCAACGCCAAGAGGGACGGGAGAAGATCTCCACTGCTTGAAACGTATATCTTGTCCTCTACGTGTTGCGCAGATCTTCAACATTATTGGACAAATATTTTGAAAATTGTGAAACTAAGATACTGGTATAGAAATGTTTAAGGTCCATTCTTCCGATATCTGGAAAAACCTTCCTTTTACATTGTTTCCATCACTCGCATCGAGCAGTTATGACTGTAATAGAAAACCAATGAGGAACGCTTTAGACTGTAGCAAAAACGTTAATAACAAAAAAATGCAAGCCTGCAGGCGGGAGGTTGGGGATATATTGATCGTTGTAGTAGAATCTTACAATATATGAGGAACAATGCGCTCATAATACCCTCCCTATAACGCATGTAACACCCTCCCTGCAAAGGCCCTTAAACGCTTTCCCTTTGGAAGAGGCTTTTTTCAGAACTGTTGGGTATGACGTCAGTGGTACGCCTCCAGGCTCACCGTAACCGGAATGCAGGGGCAGCGGAGAACCTCCTCCATTACACGAAGTACATGGAGGCCTGCAGTTCCTGCAGCACCTTGACGGCCTCCACGTATTGGGCAGTGGTCAACACTGCGTCTCCGCCGCCCTCAGGCGGCTCCCTGACAACACCAGACGTCTCCAGCTTGCTGGCGATGTGCTGTTTTGCGCGGAAGGCGGCCAGGTGCGCGTAGTACACAGGGGCCGGGATGCTCACGCTCCTTGCACACCGGGAGTATGTGTGGCACAGGTAGAAGCTGACCTTCTGCAGGTCGTCCGCGCTGAACTTGGAGTCATCCCACATGATATAGTAGTGGGCCGGCCGGCTGGTGCCCTGCGGGAGCGCCGAGTGGTACATTTATTCACATGCGAGAATTCCAAGGGCCGTGTCATGTTGTGTCGCGTCGTGTAATGGTATGTGGTGGTGCGGTGTGGTCCTGCTTGTGGTGCGATGTGATGTGGCGTGGTGTTTGCGGTTTAAATGCGCCATTACGTGCAAAGGACAGTGTTTAAACGCAATATACAAAAACCAGCAGAGCCCATGAGCACAACATGCGCTTGCCCTGCTCCTAATGCGGCATGCACAACATGTTTCTGGCTTTATCTGCCCTTAGATGCCCTCGCGCCACTAAATACAGTGAATAGCTATTATTTCCTGGCTGGCTGTCATCGGTGCATTGGTCGGTCATCGTCATCTATGTCGCTGTCCCGACATCGGGACAGCATAAAAAACGAGGCATACAAGACGACACGACTATTTAAACAAAAAATCAATTTTGACCGTTTTGTGAGACTTCAAAGCCGCTTCCCGCTTTAACGTTCGAGCTAAACATCAAGCGCTTCTCTTTTCACCCAACCTTATGCATTCATTGTACCAGTAGACGCCACCTCGAGAATAAAAACCAATGACCACATTCACATGACAGCATCACTCTGCACTGGCCCTAGAGGGCCCCCATGCGCAACTTCCGTACCGCTTCCCGAAAGTCGAACATGACGTCACAGTCACACACAGCGCTCCTGGTGGCCTCAACTTAAAGCGGAAAGCTTCCGTCACAGTCTCGCGCGTAGGTGATCTTGAAGGCCATGCTTCCGTTTCCTCAAGATATGGAAGGCCTACACCGCAGGCGCTCCTGGAATTTGTAGCGCACTAAAGACGCGCCGCGACTGTGGCGACGCCGGCGCCCGGACTATTTCCTCCGCAAATTCATAAACGAAAACACCGCCGACCATTTGTTCCCACTGACAATCGCAACAAGGGCTGAGAAGAGGACGCCTACCTGGATGCCGAAGTGGCTGCAGAGGAAGAAGTCGAAGTCCAGCGGGTGCGTGACCACCGAGTCTACGGTCGTGCCTGGTGGGACGTTGCGACACTTGCCCACGCCGTCGCGGTCGTTGGCGGGCATGAACCTCGTGTGATGCCGCTTCTGGACCACGATGAACGTCAGCGGTGGCTCGTAGGTGTCGTTGGGAGACAGTTCCTTGCACGCTAGCCGGATGGCGCTCACCTGCGAGATTTGAGAGCCGAAACAAAAATGTCGGTCAAGGCTGAAAGGCCATTCGAATCATCACGATATCTACCTAGTTTAGAATGTAAACCAAACAATTTGGACGTTCATGAGCTTTGCTGTCGTACCTTATACAATTGTCGTTTAACAAAAAGTGTGCGGCGAAGAGCAGCGTTTTTTTAGCAATGCTATTATCGGTTGTACTCTGGTTAAACGAGCCGTTTAAGCTATTGTTCAGTTCAACGGAAGTGCAGCTTTTCCAACTGACGCTGAAATGAATAACAGTCGGCTGCAGTTATTCGGCATACTCCGCTAAATTGAGTTCACGCGGTCAACATTCTGGATCACGTGATCGGTTTGTACATAACTCTGGGCATTGACTACCTAGTTGACTTCACTGAACTAAAATTTCTGTGCAAGCATGGTGTTTGAGTATGCCTAAAGTGAACAAGCAAACAGAGCTAAGAAAATTCAGTACAGGAACGTCAGGCTTCACAGCTCAGCCGTTGTTTTCCTTGTGCCACTTCGCGGTATTTTTTTTTCTGGCTACACTAATCCGAATATAGTTGGATACACTCAAGAATGAAGCCGCTTTTCTCCGTAAAAGGACCCCCTTCCAGTCAATGGCTTCGGCTTATTATCACGAACCCTCAAGGCTGGCAATGCGGTGAGCGCCGTGACAGTGACAATAGTCTTCCCTGTAAGGGGGGAGACTAATCCCTTTCATCTACAACTCCCTACGTGGTTACCCAAGCAGGCTCATGAGAATTGGTCTACGCCATTGGCTGCAAGATAGTCCATTCAGGGGAAAAAGCCGCTCGGTTCTTGGGTTGTATCCGACTATAATGGAAGTTCTAGTTGTACTTATATTAGCCAGGATAGCAAGATGTGGCAGCCGGAAATGCCGCCGACTTGGCCGACTCAGCGGGTCAGTAGACTGGTCCAACTGCGTATCTCTACTGAGCTGAGATCTCAACAGCAGGTGGCGCTTCCTTTTATTACCCGTGCCACACGCGCACTAGAAATAACCGCAGATATTTGTAACCTTAAGTTTGCCTATGCCATTATTTTCGGAGCTGGCGCTACACGTCCAGATTTAACGACATTATCATTTATTGGCAGATTTATTGACATTACAGATTCGCGACTAAGCAGAGGAGATTACAATCCAATAAATGACGAAATTCGAATGTTTTCTGATAATATTCTGACACCCACTTTTCAATATAGGTCAGAAGAAGATAACCGTGGGTTCAATTTAGAGACAAGCTCGCCGAAAGAGTAGCCAAACATGTCCCGCTTATCACGCTATCAAATCATAAACCTAACCCTTGCTTTACATGAAAGCATCAACGCATTACAAATAAGAAAAAAATGGTTGTACAAAAATACAAAGCACGAATGTTCGCCCTGCGCGTGGGTAAATATAAAACCAACCTAAAGCTGTTTTGTCCTGGCCTTTGTGACGACAAAAAGCCCTTACTGCGCTACTTAAGAACAATAAAAGCAAGTCCTTCAAGACAATACGTCCGAACAGTGTCAGTAATGATATATCAATGCATGACGTTCACAGCACCCCCTACTTCGATGCCGAATGTCCTAAAGCATTTAACTCGTTTTTCGCATATATTTTCACCCAAGAAGATAATCCTAACATCTCGTATGTACCTGATTTTGGTTACCCGTACATGGCACCGGTTGACATTACACTGTATGGCTTAGTACACCTGATAAATAACCAAGTACCCTCTTTTTCTGGTGTTGATGAAATCAATTCAAAATACTAAAGAAATGCCATGTCTGTCTCCAGCATCATCTTCCTTCATATCTTTAAGCAGACAGTATCTACAGGTGAGGTTTCCACCGATTGGAAAATAGGAAATGTTGTACCGGTTTTCAAAAGTGGCAACAAACACTCGCACGAAAACTGCCCACTTGCACCTTTTTGGACTTTGCCAAAGCATTTTATCGGGTAGAACATTGCCGACAAATATCTAAGCTTTATGCACTTAAATTAAATTATTTAACTCTGTCATGGGCCCGTAGTTTTCTTTCGAATCGCCAGCAGTTCACCGTTAACAATTATTAATTTCCTGTTTCCGATGTTACATCGGGCGTGGCGCAAGGAAGCCTCCTCGGTCCATTACTATTCTTAATTTACATTAATGACCTGCCAGCAACAATCTCATCTTAGATACACATATTTGCTGACGACTGCATTAATTATTGGCCAATAAAATTTACTAATGGCCACCTTGAACTTTAAAGTGACCTCGATTGCTTAAAAGACTGGTGTAAAACGTGTCTAATGACTTCTAAGTGTAAGATAATTACTTTTAGCCGAAAATCAGTCACTTCGAATTTTCCATACCACAATAATAACGATACTTTGGCTCGAATTACGCAGTATAAGCATCTAGGCGTCCATATTTCACCAAACTTTTTAGGGCTGAACACGCAACCACCACTTTCGCCAATGCTTCCCGGTCACTAGTTTTCTTTCGCCGTAACCTGCAATGCACTACCCCTCACGTGCATAAACAAGCCTACATTACTTTTGTAGCACCGCAGCTACAGTACGCTTCATCCATCTGGTCACCTCATCAGAAATATCTAATAAGTTGGAAGCTGTCCAGAATCGGGCTTGTCGTCTCATTTCGCAAAATTAGTTATCAGTCCAGTGCAACCAAACTGAAGATCAAACTTTCGCTCCATGCATCCCTTGCAAATTCATCGCGAGACTGCCCTTTTATCTATCTTTCACAAATATGTCCATGCCACTGATTCACCGCCAGCACATCTACAACGTCCCTCCTACTTATAACATTGATTACATAATAACTACAGCTATGCCGCATTTATGGCATATATGGCATTTATGGCATGTATGGCATTTATGGCATTTATGGCGCGTGCCATTCGTCTCTGGAACGATCTTCCGGACTGCATCGCCCTGCAGGGTAATCATGGCACCTTTTCCAAACATCTACCCAAACACTTCGTTGATAACGGTTAGCACGTCATTTATATACTCAGGATTCGTTTAACTTCGTTTTCAGCAGCTTGCAACTATTGCCTCTTTGGTTCCGTGGATGCACAGCTTTGCTTATTTATACCTTATATGTTTTCTTTGGCTTTTGTATAACTCTTCCTGCATTTCCCCTGTTTTTGTTACTTGACGCAGAGTTGTTTTTTTACTTTTATCCCTTTTTATGAATTGCGATATCTTATCTGAACTCACCTGTTTTTTGTGTGTTTTGCTGTACATTTACTATGATTTTTGGATTTCTAACCTATTTTTCACTACCTTCTGTATCCCCCATTACACAATGCCTCTCCGGAGGCATAAAATATCTCTATATAAGTAAATAAATACTTAATCACGGTGAAGATACCGCCTTTTAAGGCAGTAAAAAAACCCTGAATATAAACTGTGTTAATGACCAATATCCCAGCAATGCTATTCAGATATAATATAAAAATTAATTTGTAGAATAGGCCACTGTTCTTGCTTGACAATAGTGTAAAAGTAGAACTCGTGTGTCAGCTCAAATGATAACAGTACATATGAATTGCTGGTTAAAATAGTGTTCTTTTTGAATAAACCATTATCCTCTGGATAGTAACTTCACACAAAAAAAAATGTTTTCCTGTATGCGGAATGGGGAAAAGAGTATACAGTGCTTGGGCGAATGAGTAGTGGCGAACTCAGAAGGTCGCAAAAGCCAGTTAGTCTGTCTAATGTCATTAAATACGAGTGCGTGGCACCGCGCCAATTGCGTTAAAAATTGATTTACTAAGTAATTAATGACATAAAACTTGACCGTGTGGCACGGGTATAACACCTCGAGCTGTCGTTCAGTTCAACGGACGGTCAACTGCACAGCAGTTATAATCACCCGTGTGTAAGAAGGGTGAGAGGCAGAGCGGATACGTACAAAACCGCGCCAGAGGCCTCAGTCTTGGATGTTTACCACTTTTTGAAGAGAAACGATCAAGCTGAGGTCAACTAACGCCGAGAAGATGTCTCCAGAAATGAATATCTTGGATGTCCTGAAATTATATCCCTGTGGAGATCAATTCGGTGTCGTTACGTATATGCACAGCTAGTCCCCTTCTCAAAAGACAAAGGTTATCCAATGACACTAGTGACATTGAATGCGGGAAAAACTGTCTTAACAAGATGAGCGTTTAGTGGGGACTGTATTGTAGTAGGTGCAGTTGCTTACCTCATGGTTACGGACTTCCAAGAACTGCCCCTCGCTCACTCCGTCCCTGTAGAAGACGATCCGCTCGGGCTTGTGCCTGGTGGCGCGGTAGAAAGCCAGTAGCAATTCTTTGATCATGTCCTTCAGGTCTCTGATGATTTCCACACGCGCCTTAGCCTCGGAGTCTTCAATCTGTACCCGAATGGTGGCGTGAAACTTGGACGGTACACGGTCTAGGCTTCCGACGCACGCGGCGATGGATGGCCTGACCTTGTCTCCAGGCGATGGGTGCGACACGTCTGCTCCGATGACGATCACGGGCCTATGGAACAGCTTCGGCTTCTCCTGCATCAGGAGACTATTGTTGATACCGCCCATCTTGGCGTTGATCTTCTGGCACAGGTTTTGGATGAGCGCTGCGTTGCACTTTTGGACCACGTTGTTGTCCAAGATGCATTGTGTGCGCAGGGACAGCTCAGTCTCTGCCACCTGCTTGATCTCAGCGTAGTTCGTGTCTTTTGTTATCACAGCCACAACCATCTCCAACTGCGGGTGCTGCTGGCGCTGCTCCGTGAGAACGGTCCGCATGGGCTTGCGGTTTGTGTCAAACGTGATGACCGCAAGCGGCTGCGCAATGCGCATGCCCAGTTCTTTGCCGATGCGGATCAGCATCCTGACGAAGTTTTCCAGGGAATCCTTGTGCGCGATGCGGCTCACGTTGAGAACAATCCACTTTGTCATGGACATCGCCTCGTAGAAGCGCTGCCCTCGGAGATCCCACGTACCGTCGCGCGGCTTGCACATGGTGTTGTTCTCAAAAACCAGAGATGGCGGGTCGAGCACTCTGCCCACAACCTGAGTGGGTTCAGTGTTGATCTTGACGCCGAACTCTCGTAGGTACTTGTCCGAGCTGCTGACCATGTCGCGCACAGACTGACGAATCTCCTGGAAACGCTTGGCTGGCGGCTGGGCCGTGCGCTTGATCATCTCGGCGGTCTGACTCTCGTCGAGCTTCTTCCGACAGTGCTGGCCTTCGGCCAGCTCGCACATCTCCAGAGGAATGTAGACCGGATGCGTCAGGCTACCACTCTGCACGCAAGGGAAGTTTGGGTACGACAAGCGTCTGTAGCGGCTCTGGAAGTAGTCTGCGACGGAGATCTGACTACCTTCTGATTCAAAATAGATTTCCTTCGCAGGTTCTCTCGTGATCTTGACCACTTTGTACTTGCGCGGGTACGGAAGGTGCGTCACTTTGACACGGAGTCCCTTGAGCTCCCTATTCAGGCGCACGTACTGGTTCTCGCGCAATGACCGGAAGTCCGCGGGCGTCAACACACGACGGCTGTCGCTTAAGAACCTGCACATGAAGTCGACCAGTGGAAGCGACTCGTAGAATGCTGTTGCTGACATGTCGACGTTAAGCATGGGCTTCCATTGGGCGGGTCGAACACTCGTGTAGTAGCCAAACCACACCTCCCGGCCTCCTCCGAGGTCATTGTGCTCGTTGGGTCCAGGCGGTCTGAAGAACGAGCGCCCAACCGGTGCAAGGTTGATCGAGGGGCTGTGCCTCAAGACGATGTCGATGGCCTGGAGGACTTCCTGCGGCACAGTTTGTACGCGCTTTTGGAAGACACCATGCAAGGCGTCCAGGTTCACTGTGGCCGCGTACTGGATCTTGATTATAAACTTCTGGGATCTTTGGTCTTCCTCAAGGTCGACTGTGAATGTGCGCTCGCGGAAGTTGAGCTGGCGGCGCGTGTACAGGTTCTTGCGGCCATCGAAAGCCGGGATGCAGTTGGCCAGGTCTTGCCGGTACTTCTTTACTAGGAGCTCAATGACAATCCTGTTGATCTTCGTGCTGAGACATCGGTACTTTTTCTGCTCAGGAACCTTGGTCTCCTGGGCAGTCTCAGAGGAGATCTCGACGTCATAGTGGTAGACGCTGCCAGACGGTATCTCAATGCTGAAGTGGTTGGCAAGAAGTTGTATGGTCCGGCCCAGCTGGCCGTGGGCGGGCCGCCGCGGGAAGTGAGAGGGCAGGGTTCGCTCGAGCTCCTGCGCCGTGATTGGTGGCAATTAGAGCAGAGCATGAACAATTAAGGATGCACGCACTGTCTCGTGTGTTGAGCGTCACATAACTTTGACCGAATGGCTTCGATCTACACTACACTGCAGGACCGGTTCCGGTGAGTCTTAATGAAAAAAGCCTCCTGCACCCCGTGCGTTGTAGCGAGCCCATTAAAGTACGGCGCTTGATCATTGATATGCTCCAGTGAGAATGTTTTAAATGTTTCGTGCAAGCGAAGCTATCTGCAGTCAATATCTAAATTTCAGCGTATTCGAGACTTCCTATATCTTTTCATCACTCTTTTCATGCTCACAGGTCGGCGCTCTTCAGCCAGCCCTACCCAATCGGCCCCACCGCCGGCTGCCGACGAGTTCGGTAATTCACCCCTGTAGAATGGGGTCGGGGGGGGGGGGCTTCCTGAACCGCCGAAGAGACGCTTATTACTCGCAGTGGCCATAGCAGCTGCCTTACTTTTGAATCTAACCGACAGACAAATCTGAAAAAAAAAAACGCAGCAGCGCGAGGCGTAGAAATGCGCGTGCGTGAAAAAGTCGCTGAAAAGAGCTCGCCAACCTTCGCTCGGGATTGTGGCTTCTGTGCTCAATGTAGAAATATATGGTTCAGGTGTTTATGACGAGAGAACATAGTGGTTGAGCTAGGTTATATACACGGCTGGTCAAAAGTCTCCGGGTCACAGGGCTTGCTTCTTTTGAGCAGTATATCATGGCATTTAAGACGCGAATAAAGCTATCAAGGTTCGCAGAGAACAAAAGCCTCTTCCGCCCTCAATGGATATTTTGAGTATTTGAGGGTGTCATGTCTGCCTGATTATAAAGCTCAAAAACAGTCCCTGTGGCCTGGGAACTTTTGACCGACCCTGTACTTTCCTCACAATATATTTCAGATCCCTGTGCTATCTTGCGCACATATGACATGGACCATCGGGACGATTGCAAAATCAAGGAACCGCACTGCGTGGTCGGTGTGTTCATCAAAATCGAGACAGTAATTACTAGTTTTTTCCCTGCCTTAACTTATTTATTCAGGGAACCAAGGCCATGGTGGCGCAAGAGCTGTAGAACCATTTCTTGCAAGGATTATAAACCACTCAAAGTTCAACTGTGGGCGGTTTTGAATGTTTTTAGACGTGGCATTATGTTCCACTACGCATCACATTTCTTAAGTCCTTTCTCTGCGCCTCAGAAACCGTTTTTCAAAATCCTCAGTAGAAGCCCTTTAAAACAGCAAAAACAAAGAACGCCGAAACTAAAACTGGGTTTCCCTTAAAGTGTGACATCGAGACAGAAGCTTGTCGTCATGCATACTGTCACAGAACCTCTCGGCGCATTGACTGAATAAACTGGAGACCATAAGCGACCGACCACTGTTTGTGTGAAGTGACCATAGACAGAGGTCTTATTTTTTTTCTTGAGCAAACTCCAAGAAAATATCGAGGGGCATGCAGCTGGTGACGTCACAGTACAATGTCGCCCACAGAAATCTTCCCTATTTCTGTGGAAGGAAGGCGACACGCTGAAGCAGGTGAACAGCCTAGTCATCAGCAGAATAACTTACTTCCATATCACAGCATGCTGAAAAGTGAAGAAAATCAGGCACTGGTCCTAATCAAAGGAGCCTACAAGACAGCTTTGGGCTTACCCAGAAACACTTCGAACGACAAGCTGGCAGAACTGGGGCTGCAAAACACGTTCGACGTTAAGCAGGGCACAAGTCATGTCAGAGATACAAAGGCTAAGGAACTCGGCAACAGGGAGGGAGCTCCTACGGAGGTTGAACTATAAGGGGGTCCACGACATAGAGGATAGATCGGCAGACATCCCAGACGAAATACGTCGAACCTACCAGGTTAGCCCTATACCCAGGAATATGGATCCAAATCTACACGCAGCCAGAAGACAGGCAAGAGCTGCATATGTAGAGGCGAAGATAGCCACACAAGATCAGGTAGTCTACACTAACGCCACTCTGTACCCGTGGACTCGTAGCCAAAACATCAAGAAAACGGTATCGGTTGTCACAACAAAGGAGGTTTGCCTCATCAGCGGCGCATCCACGAGAGATGGGACGATAATTAAAGCAGAGGAGAAAGCCGTAGCTCTAGCGGCAGCCCAGGCTTATCGCACCAACAAATCTCTCACAATCACAACAGATTCCCAAGAAGCGTGCAGACGCTACATGGTAGGAAGAATCAACAAGAAAACACTAAGAATTCTCTTGAAAACGCAGCGAACCAACGAAAAGATCAACATAGGATCTACTGGGTGCCGGGACACGCCGGAATCGAAAGCAATCTGAAGGCGGACAAGCTAGCTCGCGAGCTGACTATCCGAACTGGTGCGTCAAATGCCTCGGACGGCCCGGAGATGACGGTAGAGCTCACGTACGCTGCTATCCTCAACCTCATCAAAGGCAGAAGACGCAAATACCCCCGCCACATCCTCTGCTAACACAACATGAAGCGACATGTTGGAGAAGACTCCAAACAGGAGCCTTCCACAACCTTCACATTCTACATAAGATGTATCCGGAGCAGTATAGGGATGCATGTCCGTGGTGCGGGGCAACCCCCACGCTGTATCATATCACACGGGAATGCATACACAATGTAGCTTTCCGAGGTAATAAAGAGCGAAGTGTGGAGCAGTGGGAACCGGCTAACCAGCAGCCAGCTCAAGGTCCTAAGAGACCTAGTGAGCCACGCATGCCGGATGGCCAGGTACAGTGGTGCCTTGGACTAGGAGCGCCAACCACGCTCAACCTGGAAGACATCGGCAATCTTCGAGCAAGCAGCAAGACTCCTTTATTACAGCACTAAAGTTTATTCACTCACTCACACACTCGTCGCGATTGGGGCGACAAAATTAGAAAAATTTAATCCTCATGAAACAAAACCGGCGCCCGGCGGCGAAGCTCGGCAAAAGGAACTACCGTGGAAATTTCGGCATTCGTGGAGGTCGGAAGGACGCGCCAGCCGCTCATTAACAGCGAAAGATGAGCAACATACGGGACTCTTTCTTTGAAAAGAGAATGTGCAGAAGCATAATTTATAAGAATAAACAGCTACGGCCCAAGGAAACATCAGTTTGCCAAAGTGGATGTTTCGACTCGACGATGGCTCATTTAGCTTGGAGTAAAAGCTTATTTAACGAGTGACTGAAAAAGACAATACACTCACCGCGATGGCTCACTGGTTAGAACGCTCGGCTGCTGATCCAGTTTCCCAGGTTCGAACCCGACCGCACCGGCTGCGGTTCTTTGGAGAGAGAATACGCTAAGGCGCCCGTTTGCTGTTCGTTTCCAGTACACGTTAAAAATCCCCAGGTGGTCAAAATTGTCCCGTAGCCCTCCACTACGGCACTACTTCACTTCTTTCACCCCCCCTTTGTCCCTTCCCTTATGACGGATTACGGATATCCACCGATATGTGAGACAGGTACTGCGCCATTTCCTCCCCCCCACCCCCGGATAAAATTAATGTGGATGGGGAAAGAATGCGCAGTATGTCTCACATATCGTTGGACACCTGAACCGCGCCGTAATGGAAGAGATAAAGGAGGGAGTGAAAGAAGCAAGGAAGAAAGAGGTGATGTAGTCGAGCGCTCCGGAATAATCTCGACCACCAGGGTACACCCGCCCCGGTGGCTCAGTGGTTAGGGCGCTCGACTACTGATCCGGAGTTCCCGGGTTCGAACCCGGCCGCGGCGGCTGCGTTTTTGCGGAGGAAAAACGCTAAGGCGCCCGTGTGCTGTGCGATGTCAATGCACGTTAAAGATCCCCAGGTGGTCGAAATTATTCCGGAGCCCTCCACTACGGCACCTCTTCTTCCTTTCTTCTTTCACTCCCTCCTTTGTCCCTTCCCTTACTGCGTGGTTCAGGTGTCCAAAGATATATGAGACAGATACTGCGCCATTTCCTTTCCCCCAAAACCAATTAATTAATAACACCAGGGTACCTTTAACCTGCACTGACATCGCACAGCACACGGGAGCCTTAGCGTGTTGCCTCCATAAAAACGCAGCCGTCGCGGTTGGGTTCGAACTCGGGATCTCCGGATCAGTAGCCGAGCGCTCTAACCACTGAGCCACCGCGGCGGGTTGGATCAGCCCAGCTAATCCAGAATATACAAAGCGAAAGCGATATTGAGCTCTCCACTGACCCACAGAGTCGGTTGTGCGCCTTTAGATTCGTGAAAAAACGGTCTTTGCCAAGTTGTCAACGCCAATGAACTATGAACGCCGTCGGCTCACTTGTTTTGTTTACTTTTCGAGGGAAGGAAATGGCACAGTAATCATCTCGCATATCTCGGCGGAACCTCTAACCGCGCCGACAAGGAAAGCATAAAGGAGGGAGGCAAAGAGGAACGCGAAAACAAAATTGAAAGTTGGATTTTGAGGAAAGGCGTGGCGGTGCGCAGCGGCGGAACACTTGTGGCTCGGTGCTACCAGTGGCGCATGCGCAGTAGTGGGTAGAGAGCGAGAGAGAAAAATGGGCCGTGTGTCATCACTGCTCCTCGTGCATGCGCAGCACGGCTCTCCAGGAATCATGCGAAACTGCGCAACCTGCGGCCAGTAAAGCTTTCGCTTTATAAACAAATATTTCATACGCTGGCAACACAACACTCGGCCGCCGGCGTATATGTACTGAACCCAAAGGCTAAACCTGACGACGCACCAATTGCTTGAGCCAACCTTTATCCAGGCCATGACTGAGGCCCTGAACCTCACAGAAGAAACTGTGAACATTGAAAATTGATTTTCAGGGAAAGGAAATGCTGCTGTATCTTTCTCACATATTGGCGGACACATGAAACGCGCCATAAGGGAAGAGAAAAAGGAGGGCGTGAAAGAGGAAAGGAAGAAAGAGGTGCTGTAGTGGAGGGCTCCGGAATAATTTCAGTCACCTGGGGAGCTTTAATGTACACTGACATCGCACCGCACATGGGTGCCTTTGCGCTTCGCCTCCACCGAAATGAAGCAGCGCGGTCGGATTCAAACCACTCATTTATATGCGGTTGTTACGTCGCAAACTTATAACTTATAACCTAACTTATAACTTATAAACTTATAAACGAAGCGGTTTATAACGAAACTAATATAACGAAGAAATTATGATTGCACGTGGAAGCTCGGCCAACAGGGACTATGACGAAGCTACAGTATAACGAAGTAATTGCCGGAAACCTTCAACTTCGTTGTAAAGAGGTTCAACTGTATTTGGACCGCTGGCATAACTAGCTGCACAGCATGGTTTATAACGATATAATGGATATAACGAAGGAATTACGATTCCCCTCGGGAGCTCCTTCAACACTGCATATAACAAAGCAAAAGCCGGGAACGAACTTTCAGCTTCGTTATAACGAGGTTAAACGAGCTACATGGCATGCCTCAAGATGAAGCCCTTTCCGTGAAACAGTACGCACCTTGATCCTGACATCGTCACCCGGAGTGGCCTGGTCGCCAGCTTCGGAGGTTTGCTGTGTCTCCGCAACGGGCGGCGTGCATGGTGGCGACGGTGGTAGAGCAGCTGCTGCCGGCTGACTGCCACTCACGGCGGCTGCTGCGGATGCAGGCCGGGGGTTGCTGGCAGCTACGTTGGCGGAACCCGAGGCGGCGGCGGCCCCGTTGCTGGGACGGGAGGCGCTGGGCTGAGCGCTGGGCTCCGCGGCCGTGGTCGGGCCGCCGCTGACGGCGCGCGGCTGCGTGCTGGCCGCGGCGCCCTGCTGGAGTGCTTGCGCGAACGAAACCCGCGAGGGACCGGCGGGCGACGGAGCAGGAGGGGTGGCTTGGTTGCCACCGCTGGCCGAAGGCACCGCTGCGAGCCGAAAATGCATATTTAACGTCGGCTCTATATATCGGCTGCGTTTGCGATCATAGCGATCGTTACGACACGCATATATACACTGCCGAAAGCAGAAGACTGGACAGCCGTCGCCGGAGCTCCGTTGGTAGAGCACCGGACGCGAAATTCAGAGGTCGTGAGTTTCGGATCCCACCGGCGGCATGTGGTTGCTTTTCTTCTGCTTTCTAATGAATTATCTTTAAAAAGGTTCGCTTCTTTATGGTGCTTTAAAGTCGCAAAGAGACTATTTAAAAAGTAATTGCCCTATTAAGCCTCCACTGATGAACACCACAAATTATTTAAGAAAGCATCCCCTAAGTTTCTTGGTTTCGGTGACTGTTGGCTTCCGTCATGTCATAACGAGCACCTCTTGTCCCTTCCCTCGTCTGCTCAACGGGAAAAGACAGCTGGTATAGAGTACTTAGTCGATGGTTTGATCGAAAGCCGTCTGGTCAGGTCAGCACAGAGGTCAGCAGAATCAGTCTTCGGTTTACTGACCATGTTAAAGTGCGCAGCTGACTGCAATTAACATATTTGACATGGTCAGTGACCGAAAATGCAGTATAGAGTGGTCGAGAGCATATGTCGCAACAGCCGTCCCAACTCAGACAGCTGTGCAAGCCGATAGTGGCATGCACCGTGACTAAACCCGACCAAACCCGCAGCGACCCCAAACAGCGTCGTAAACCCTTTGCACTGAAGAACTGAGTGCTCGGCCCTAGCTGGCGCACATGGTCTTAATTTTCACACAAACGGGATCAGCCCTCCCCCACAGCAACAAAGAAGCGATAAGCCCCGCCGTATTCAATAAATTTGCGACACACGCGCAAGCTTTCCCTATAGTGCGCTATTTGAGAAGAAAAAAAAACAATTTTCAATTTAACTTGGCTAACCCTGGAATACAGCGTAAAGCAAGGACGCTTGATGAGTGTCTCAGGCTCGTCCATGGCAGCGCCTGCATGGACAGCCGTTCTATAGCATATACCCACACGCCCAGGTGGCTTAGACGCACTATCACTGGGGCTTAGACCCCCATCGAATGTTTTTAAGCTCAAAGGTGAACCCAAATCTCACCCAATGTCAAAGGCCAAAGATCAGATGTCAACTAAAGGTCATGGGTCAAGGTCAGGGGTCAAGAGTTCGACCCGTATCTGTACCACGTACGGTCATGCACGGCTAAAGTGGTTGGGCTGAAGGTCGTTCAAGGCTATTCTCCGGCCTATGGGACGACTCCTTTACCAAACGTGGTGAAGCTTTTCGCTTCGTGTTCAACTGCAGTGACTTCTTTCATTTCTTTCATTTTAGAGCGCAGCTCGCCCGTTCCTGAGTTCCGCGTCGTAGCCGGTGTAAAATGCTAGCCGACAGGTGACGTGTTACTCAGTGTGACAGGTGTCGTGTTGGCAGGGAGCAGCAGAGCGAAGCGCCACCTGCCATCGCGAGAGGAATGGACAGCCGGAAGGCAGCTGCTACGGGACGATTCCGGAGGGTGGCTAGCAACATAACACGACACCTGCCAAGCGGTAGCAGGCGGCATGCGAAGAGCTGCGCTCAACTTTCAGATTACCGTCTGTCGCAATCGGCCTTCAATTTTTTTTTTCATTTATATATCGGCCGTAAAGAATACACGTTTCTTGCCGCGGATAACGCTTGCTGTCACGAAGAATGTCAGCACATGCTGGTGGCGGGAAACTCACTTCTCCAATTCCTTTTTTTTCCTCAAAATCGACGCAGTCCAGAACATCGTCAGCGCCAATGCCAATGATCACAATGAACGCGGCGGTGGCGGTTGAATGACGTCATAGCTGTCACGTGGTTTCTCCTCGGTTCAAGGTCAAACTCTCGTATACAGCGAAGCAGCTACGCAGGGTAGTAGTAAAGCCTTCGCTTCACGGGAAGGGGACGATGAAGTGGCTGCCTGGCCCTAATGAGCAATGATGCAGGGGCTCTCGCATATGTGGCGAAGGCTGCTTGCCACCGGGAGTACCTGTTGCTAAACCGTCGTCATCGCTTCAGATGACGCGGCTGTTGAGACGCGCGTCCTTTCTTCCCAACTTTCCTCTCATATCTCTTTTAACTCTCCTACTGTCTGCCCGCGGCAGCGATTATCTGTACGTGGCAGTGATTGTGCATCAGCTGGAACCAGTGGGCGGGCCTGTTAACTTTTCATTATTCCCTCAGTCGAAACAACAACAGCAATACCGTGCCACTCATCGCGCCACACAGCGGGACGCCAAGCTGTTAATCCGGCTTGATTAAACCCGTCAGCCCCATAGGTTGCACACTCTAACCTTGAAACAAAAGACACGCTGTCGCGATAAATAGGGATCACAATCCGGAGAAAGAGACATTTGCTGAAAATAAAAAATTGATTTTTGAGGAAAGAAAATGACGAAGTAAAAATCTCGCATATCTCGGTTTACACCTGAACCACGCCGGAAAGGAAGGGATAAAGGAGGGTGTGAAAGAAGAAATGAAGAAAGAGGTGCCGTAGTGGAGGGCTGCGGAATAATTTCGATCACCTGGGGATCTTTAACGTGCACTCACATTGCGCAGAACACTCGCCTTTGCGTTTCGCCTCCATCGAAACGTGGCCGCCGCGGTCGTATTCGAACCCGGGTTCCCCGGAAGAGTAGCCGAGCGCACTAACTACTTATCCACCGCGGCGGGTAATGCGGATAGCCCATGCCAAAAATGCGGTGGAAACAGAGTAAGGACGCTGAAACACGATGCCCGAAAGACGCGGGTTCAATCTCGGCCGCGGAGGTCGAATTTCGATGGAGGCGAAATTCAGAGGCCTGTGTTCTGTGCGATGTCAGCGCACGTTAAAGAACCCCAGGTGGTCAAAATTTCCGGAGCCCTTCACTACGGCGTCCCTCATAGCCTAAGTCGCTTTATGACGTTAAACCCAAATAAACCATAAAGGAATCGTAAATGCGCTGAAGAGATTGTTGTGCGGAGCTGCAGAGGGATTGCTGTGCACCAAGAAGAACGGGCTAAAACGAGACAGCAGCGCTCGGAAACGTGCCGTGGATCAAGGCACTGACCAAGCGGAAGAGCGTTCCACAGCACCCGCCCCGTGTCAGGTCAGCAGCATGGCCGGAAAACACAGGCGCACGGGCGACGCGTGCAGCAGCGCGTGCTCGAGGAGCGTCGAGACGAACAGTGCGCGTGCGCAAGGCGAACGTTCGGCAAGGCATTCACGGCAGGAACGTGCCGCCGGTCACAAATGCGCGGCTCGGCTGGACCCCTTTTTTATAGGTCCTCTCAGAAAAAAAAACGACGTGATCCGAAGCGACGCGATCCTTTGTATTGGGTTATGCGTTTCAGTTAGGTACTTCACATAACCTGTAAGCACTGACGTTCGTAGCATCCCTGGAATTTGGTAATTTTGTTCATTTCGCATACATTCTATCGTATAGCAATGCTACCGTACATCAAGTATTCCCGAGACTGCAGCATTAATGCAAAACGTTGCTTGTGCTAACAAGAGAGACTAATATTAATGATATCGAAAGAGTGCATTGCCCACAACGCAGGTTGGAGCTTGAGCAAGCTGAAGGCGTTGCAATTTCACTAAGCGTGCGGGCTTTGTTCGAACAAAGCAAGGCTCTTCGCAGCCTGAGGGCAGCGCGCCCAATACCGGCGTTGCATATGGCGACACTGTACGAAGCACAAGGACGGAGACGCGCAAAGGGTCGCGCGAGCCCGAAGTTCGAGCGACGTACGCAGTCCAAGGGCCACTTCACATACAAGGGAAAACGCCAGCGATTTCTGCAGCCGCGGCGCACAAAGCCGTTTCGAGACGTCGCGGCGCGTCGAACGGCCAGAGCGAAGAGGTTCAATAAATGTGTAAATTCTTCGATGCAACGCGCCGCTCTATCGCTCTGCTCGCTCAGTCGCTTGCACGTGAACCAACCTTAACGCGATTAGAAGGCTGCCGAGGTCGCTTGGGCTCAACCGAACCAGGTATTTTTTTTTCCCTCAAGTCGCGGTCAGTCACGCTCACATAAAAACGATGGTGCATAATAGCGAGAACAAACGGATAACGAAGCTCGTGCATTTCGTTGAGCTTTCTCGCAAAAATTTAATGCTTTAGAACACAATCATCCTAGCCCACGAGGTTAGGCCTAAAGCGACCAGCAAGTGACGCCAGATGAACAAAGGGATCGAGCACCCAAACGAGACTGCGGCGGAGGCCACAGAACCGAAAGGAAATTCGCTACGCACCTGGAGGTCCAGCAGCTGAGTCGTTTTTCGTCTTGTCTTTGCGCTTTCCTTTCCCCATTTAGATAGCAGGCCACAAACACAAATGGCAATCAACGGAACGGACGTCTTGACTGCCTCTCGAGCCCCTAGAGAAAGGCAAAATGGCTGCGCTGTTTCTCCTTTATAGTGGCCTTTTCCGCTCTGCGATTGGCTCATATTCGACGCCACGAGCTGCCCGTGTTCCGCCGTCATTGGCTACGCTTGGAGACGTCACGCGCGTGCCGGCGCTTCTGCCTCCAAGAACGCATAAAGAAAAAAAAACTATATGGAACCAAAGGGAATTGTCGTACGATAACGCTTTACCACTGCTCCTTATGGGAGCGCAAGTTCCCGTCGCGTCTCGAACACGCGCGCTGTGGAATTCGAAGACAACAAGTGGAGGGTGACTCCGCTTCGAAAACCAATTATTCCTAGAAGCTACTTTGCTGAGAGGGTATAGTTCGCAAAATACAGAGGCGCATACCATGGTCACGGACGTACAAAGTGAGAAAAAGTTACGAGCGCTGTTAGCATTCATTTCCCATTTTGTGCAAGTCCGTGGTTTCAGCTCAGAGATCAACATGACTGAGCCACCGGAATGCGGCAAATAAAAAAACTGTAGCGATTTGTCAACATTTCTGGCTTTTATTTATGCCTATATGTATTTGTTAATGCATCCGTATAATTCATTTTATTCCCACGTGCTAGCGTGGTTAAGTCTCGGAGTAAGGAATGTGTTTTACTGCCCACATGTGAGGCGACACTGGTGGTGGTAGTGGTTTTATTAAAAATAATAGTAAAAAGGAAGGAAAAGATTTTTGCTAGCCCCGGCATCTGCCATCGATAATGAAGCACCTGAGCTGCGGCAGCGGAAATAAAGGACAGCAGGCAGAATGAAGAAATGAAATGAAAGAGGTGAGGGTACTGGAAGAGAGGATAGGGGGAGAAGTAATGTGTACAAACTATATACACAATAAGAAATGTGTCCAGGTTGTGCGCGTGATTAGTTCATTTTAGAGGAATTAAATCACACACGCGCACAGCACTGTGTTGGTTACAACTGGAGTGGGGCGTCCAGTTATTAATCGTTCAAGGTAGAACTCGCGGACCGTTCGGTCACTGCGTGTAAATACCTCACTGAGAACAGACGGGACGTCAAGCCCGTTTGTTCGAGGAATGCACAGAGGCGCACCAGAGTTCGCTCACGAGTGCGCGCTCTGCCCTGCGGCCACAATAGCGTCTTGATGGAGTCTGGTAGTATGCCCTGCGCCCTATAGGCCGCGAGCATATCGCGACGAGCATCGGCGAACGCGGCACAGTGAAGGAGCAGGTGTTCTAGTGTTTCCGCTGCATCCGTCACACACATCACTCGTCGCGATTCCGTGACGCACCCGTCGTTCCCCGGGACCCACGCAGCCAATGCGCGCGCGGTGGTGGTGGTGGTGAAAAACATTTATAAGCAATTAAATTTTTTACAGAAAGGTGATTGGGGTAGGACCCTATTGGCCCTTTCCAATCACAGTACTAGGTGGAGCCCCTATTCCGGGGCCCCATTGGAAAGCAACGCCGCCCGCGTCCGTTGAACCAAGGCCTTTTGGCTCCTCAGGTCTTGACAGCCGAGCAGGGCCGCCTCCCAGTCCTCTCTGGTGGGGTTGGGGTTGGGGGGGATAGATGGGTTAGATTGACACGCCCAAACCATGTGGAAGGTGTCAGACACCTCCCCACAGAACTGGCACGTGCCATCAAAGGATGTATTGAAACGCGCGCGGAGGATCATTGCACGTTGTGACCGTGTAAGTGCGCGACAGCCGGTGACACTGTCGACGCGCTCACCTCCCGTGATGCGTGGGTCGGGGTGCTGCTTTCGGAGATGGTCGTGGATGGCCGCACGCACGTCCTCCAGCGCAAGAGGCAGATCGCTGGCAGGTAGTTGGTATGCAGCGGTCGCGAGGTCGTCAGCTTCTTCGTTGCCAGCGATGCCGCAGTGACCGGGCACCCACTGTGCACGCACAACACAACCTCTCTGCTCGAGGCGCTCGATGCGCGAGCGAATTTCTTGCACTAGTGGGGTACCGCGGCCGTTAGATTGCAGGCGGCTGAGGGCGGCGCGGGAGTCGCACAGCAGAGCACTCCTGGGCGGCGGAGGGTCGATGGTGAGCAGCAGGTCCAGCCCGAGCCGGATCCCCATCAACTCCGCCGTGGTGGAGGAGTCCAGGAAGGCTGCGTGTTGCTGGCTGTGCAGTCGCAGGGCGGGGATGGTGGCCGCCGCAGCAAGGGAGCAGCTGTCGCGGGCCACTGAGCCGTCGGTGTACACGAGGAGATGGTCCTGGAGCTACTCGTGTATGACGGCTCTGGCCAGCTGCTGCAAAGCACAGAGGGGTGTGCTCCGCTTTCCCGCAATGCCGACGATCTCTCGCTGTACCTCCGAGGCAGCAGGCCAGGGCGCGCAGAAGCCGTAGGGGGGTTGGGCCTTGGGTCAATTGCTCATACTCGAGCAGCGCCGCGCCCATTCGTGAGCGCGGGTGAGATGCATACACTGCAGCAGCGAGCCGCCGTCCGGTGCGCGGTGAAGCCGGTCGATGTGATTCAATGCCCTGCGCGCTGCTTGGAGGTTTTGGGGGAAATTGGTTTTGGGGGAAACGAAATGGCGCAGTATCTGTCTCACATATCAGCGGTCCCCTGAACCGCGCCGTAAGAGAAGGGATAAAACAGAGACTAAGCGAATCATCGAAGAAAGAGGTGCCGCAGTGGAGGGCTCCGAAATAACTTGGACCAACTGGGGATCTCTAACGTGCACTGACATCGCACAGCACACGGGCGCCAATCTCAGAGTTTATGTCCTGTCGTTGCGGTGGCCATTGCTCTCAAAGGAGGCCCCGATGCACGATTCGCGGTCACAACCTTAGCACTCGCTCGATAAAGAGAAGCCGCCACACTTTGACGTCTCCCTGAGTGCGAGACGACAAAAAAAATCAAGTCGGCGACGCTAGCCCAGGCTTAGCTCAGTCGGAATAACTAATACGCGTCTCGCTGTCGATCTCCGACGCCGGCGTTTGGTGGTATTGTAAGGTTATCGCAGACATCCATGTCTGAGGATATACATTCCCTAAGGTTTCCATGTTGTTGCGATTATAGGATGATAGAGGAAAGTGCACGGGCCTGCCGACGGGCTCCAGCTATGCCTAACCACTGCCGCGTGCAAACAAAGGGCAGTTCAGATTGCTGTCAGGGAAACTACTGAGAGGAAAATGGTGCGCTGCATCAACTGCGTCCCCAGAAGCGGCGACGGCTGTATCTGCAAAAGATCCTCCTTTTCATCCCTGCTCTATCAATGCCGGAAACAGCTGTGGCGTAGGGCGTTTGGAACACTGTAGTGCTGCGTTTATATCTAGTGTATCGGCGCCCCTTGAATTGTTACGCTGCTCAATCGAGTAACTATATTTCAGACACCTCAGGGGCTGTTTATATCGAAAAACGCCCGTGTGCTGCACAAAATGAGTCCTCGTTGAAGAACGCCAACCGATCGAAATTACTGCGTAGCCCTCAATTGCGCTGCCTCTTTTGCACTTCTTTATTTTTCGCTTCCTCTTTCGTTCCTTCTCTTACAGCGCGGATAGGCCACGGAGGAGTGTATTATCTAACCGTTCCCTTTCCCAGCCTACGCTAACTATACCGACACCCTGCCTATTCAGAATAGTATAGCGGGGTTATGCGGCCACAGAAGGAACGATCTCGGAGGCACCGTTTGCCAGGGCCACGGGTCACTTTATCGCTCAAGGACATGTGGATGTTCCCTGGTCTGAAACTTTCCTGTTATCCAATATTACGCCGACAGCAACACCGTTTGCGCAAAGGATAGCCCTCCACAAATCTACAGCTGTAAACACCCACCACACATGCGATCCAGAGAAAAATCAAGAGGGAACAGCACGGCATTCGAAGCTAGTGATGAGGAGTAGAATTGAATCTGAACAGTGTTGCGGCAACTGCGAGAGATTCGAAGAAACGCACAGTTGAAAGTGGCGTACTGTAGGTTTAACGAACCGGGGGACGGGAGACCTCTCGGGAGCGGACGCCCCCGCCGAGGCGCCTCGCCGTACGCGGAGATTACAAACTTTTATCACTGGCTAAGTTTCACGTATCCCACTCCTCACCCCGACGTGGACAGAGCGCAACCCACGACACTCAGACGCCTACAAACAAAGACCATTCTTAGCCCCTACCGATTACGTTTAATCACCAACGGTGAATGTGACCCTGCATGCCCGCACTATGGTGACGGGACGCATGCCACACAAGACCATATATTATGGGAATGCGCTAGCAAGCCCGCTCTGACGACACTCTTGCCTGCATCCTCGGCGGATGAATGGGACAAACTCTTGACCAGTTCAGGAAAAACAACGCAGCTGGCCCTCATCACGCGAGCTCAAGAGGTCGCCCCAGCTTGCTGCCACCCTGGGCTCGCGCCTGCCCCAACTAATCCCTTCCGTTTTGTGGCAATAAAGTTGTAACCACCACCTTATTGTAGTAGAACCAACGCTTCCAACGGTACCAACGCTTCTAGTTTCGAATGGACGCTGGATTGAAAGCGGGTTGTTCCACCGAGAAGTGAGATGATTACTTAATAATAATTGCTTTTTTTTTGGGGGGGGGAGAAATGGTTCATTATCTGTCGCTTATATCGTTGGCAAAATGAACCGCACCGTAAGGGAAGGGATAAAGGAGGGAGTGAAAGAAGAAAGGAAGAAAGAGGTGCCGTAGTGGAGGGCTCCGGAATAATTTCGACCACCTGCGGATCATTAACGTGCACTGACATCGCATAGCACACGGGCGCCTTAGCGTTTTTCCTCCATAAAAACGATTACTTCGCCATTTCCTTTGTGGTGGTAGTGGTTTTTTATTGAAATAATATAAAAACGAAGGAACAGATTTTTTCGAGCCCCGGCATCTGCCATCGATACTGAAGAACCTGAGCTGTGGCGGCGGAAATAATGGATAGCAGGCCGAATTGAAAAATGAAATGAAAGAGGTGAGGGGAGAGGAAGAGAGGATAGGGGGACCGTTTCCTTTCGTCAAAAACTATTTTTCATAGCGGCATAGGGTCTCAGCCCCTTGCGAACTACACTACATTCGAACAGGAACCGTCTGGAAGGGTGTTGCGGCAGCACAATGCTGCGACATTGGAGTTCCACCCTTATGTAGAGTTCCTAACGTCAAAATTAAAGCAAGAAATCAAAACTGCGGCAATGATGTTCCACCATAATCTATTGTTCCTAACATTTAAAAATAAAGAAAACGTCGTCACGTGGCGCCCTTGAAGCTAGCGTTGCTGTGGTAGGCAAGAGTGTTGGATCAAGCTTCATCTCTTTCCCGAAAACGAGCGGCCGAGTCTGCGAGCTAATTTCGACCACATGGGGATCTCTAACGTGCACTGACATAGCACAGCACACGGGCGATTTAGCGTTTTTCCTCCAGTGTGCTTTTTCGATGTCAGTGCCCGTTTAAGATCCCTCGGAGGTCGAAATTATTCCGGAGCCCTCCACTGCTCTCTGTGCTCATCTCTGTGCTGATAATAATAATTGGTTTTGGGGGAAAGGAAATGGCGCAGTATCTGTCTCATATATCGTTGGACACCTAAACCGCGCCGTAAAAGAAGGGATGAATGAGAGAGTGAAAGGAGAAAGGGAGAAAGAGGTGCCGCAGTGGAGGGCTCCGGAATAATTTCGACCACCTGGGGATCATTACCGTGCGTTGACATCGCACAGCACACGGGCGCCTTAGCGTTTTTCCTCCATAAAAACAATTACTTCACCGTTTCCTTTCTGGTAGTAGTCGTTTTTTTTTACTAAAATAATAGTAAAAAGGAAGGAAAAGATTTTTGCTAGCCCCGACATCTGCCATCGATACTGAAGCACCTTAGCTGAGGCTGCGGAAATAAAGGATATTAGGAGGAATTGAAAAATGAAATGAAAGAGGTGAGGGGAGAGGAAGAGAGGATAGGAGGACCGTTTCCATTCTCAAATTTTGGATTGAATTAGAAAACGTTTATTAGCGTCTTGAGATATAAATCGGTTTGTTGATCTTGTTAGGTGGCCGTCAGTGGAGGCTGGCGGCGACCTCTTCGGCTCTCGTCACCACCTGTACTTGGGTTACCAGGTTAGAACTGAGCAACAAGGTCTCCCACGGGCCCGGGAGCGCGAGCCTCTTGAGCGATATTGGTGGTGGATCTCTCGGACAGTCCCAGAAGATGTGGTCTACGGTGGCTTTGCCGCCGCATTTTCTTCACTCGGGCTTATATCTATCCAGGTACACATGGCTTATGATAGCTGGATTAGGGAGAGTTTTTGTTTGAAGTTGTCTCCACAGTACCTCGTGTTCTTTGTTTAGGCTTTTATGCGGAGCAGGGAAGGTTAGCCTTTCTAGTCTATAATGCTGAGTAATCTCATGTTAAGTATTAAGACCGTCTCTCGTCATTTCGACGTCCGAGTTAGCGTCCACAGCTCGGCCGATAGATTCTCGAGCTTTATCGTGGGCTGCCTCGTTCCCCGGGTTTGGCGAGTGAGCCGGTACCCAAACCAATCACACGACTGTCCTGTCTTCCGGGTAATTCCTGAGAATTCCCAAGGAGGTGGGAGATATTCTGCCCTTGGCGAAATTGCCAATGGCTGCTTTTGAATCCCTGACAATCACTTCTGCTCGCGGGTTTGTCAACGCCAAGGCGATTGCCGCTTCTCCGGGTATTTCTGAAGAAAATTTTTCATAGCGGCATGGGGTCTCAGCACTATTCGAACAGAAGCGGTCTCTAAGGTTGTTGTGGAAGCCCAATGCTGCGCCATTGGAGTTCCAACCTTATGTAGCGTTCCTAATGTCAAACTTAAAGCAAGAAATCAGCGCTGCGGACAGGAGTCCCACCATAATCTATCGTTCTTATCATTTTTAAAAAATAAAGAAAAGGTTGCCCCGTGGCGCTTCCTTGAAGGTGGCGTTGCTGTGGTCGGTAGCAGTATTGGACCGAGCGTCGCCTCTTTCCCGAACACGAGGTAACGCTCGTGTGCTGTGAAATTTCATTGCTCGTTAAAGATCACCAGTTGGTCGAAATTATTCCGGAGCCCTCCACTACGCTCTTTCTTTCTTGCTTTCTTTTCTCAGTCCCTCCTTTATCCCTTCGCTTTAGGAGCGGTTCAGGTTTCCGCCGAGACCTGATACATATACTGCACCATTTCCTTTCCTCAACAGACAATTTCCAAGTTTAATGGATTGGATTGGATTGTAAAACATTTACCCGCCGCGGTGGCTCATTAGTTAGGGCGCTTGGCTACTGATCCGGAGTTCCCGGGTTCGAACCCGACCGCGGCGGCTGCGTTTTTGTGGAGGCAAAATGCTGAGGCGCCCGTGTGCTGTGCGATGTCAGTGCACGTTAAAGATCCCCAGGTGGTCTAAATTAATCCGGAGCCCTCCACTACGGCACCTCTCTCTTTCTTTCTGCATTCACTCCTACCTTTATCCCCTCTCTTACGGCGCTGTTCAGGTGTCCGCCGATATATGAGACAGATACTGCGCCATTTCATTTCTTCAAAAACCAATTATTATTATTGTTATTATTATTATTATGTAAAACATTTATTGCGTCGAGGGCAGATTGCAGGAGACATACTAGCTGGCCGCTAGCCCATGGCTGGCGGCGATCTCATTGACCCGTTCGATTCCCGTACTTGAATCTTGGGATCCGAGCTGACCAGCACGGCGTCCCACCGCTCGGTAGAAGCGAGCTGTATCAACTCCGCCTGAAGCGTATCATTTGCACAGTTTCACAGAATGGGGGCGTATTCGGTCTTTTCACCATATTTATGGCAGTATGGGTCGTACTGGCCGGGGTCCTTGAGGGAAAGCACTGCCGGATTCTGAAGGGAGCGTGTTTGCAGTCGGCGCCAGGCAACTTCCTGCGCTTTTGTTAAAGATCTGTGGGGAGGGGGATATGCGCGCCTCTCCAGCCTAACGTGATGGGTGGTGTCATGAAATGAGATCAACCCGTCCCTCGTGAAATTCTGGTCGTAGGGCGTCCTCACTGCCCGAATGCGATAGTCCACCCTCTTCGATGACATTATTGCAACCTCCCTCGGCGGAGGAATGGGACAAGCTCTTGGCCAGTTCAAGAAAACAACGCAGCTGGCCATCATCACGCTAGCTCGAGAGGCCACCCCGAGTGGAGGCCACACTGCCTCGCACCAGCCCCAACTAATCCAGGCTTCCATTTTGTGGCATAAAGTTGTAACCACCACCTTATTGTGGCAGAACGCGACGGCGGTGCCAGCGCTTCTATTTTCGAACGGACGCTATGGTTTGAAAGCGGATTGTTCCACTGAGAAGTGAGACAATTACTTCGGCGTTTTCTTTCTTCGAACTCATTTTTTCGTAGCCCAGCGCTACGGCATCAGGTCTCACAGTATGCGAACTACACGACATTCGAACCGAAGCGGTTTTGAAGAGTGTGGCGGGAGCATAACGCTGCGGTAACGAGGTTCCATGATCGTCAAGCGTTGCTAACATCCAAAAAGAAAGAAAACTTTGCTTGGCTTGTTTAAAGGTTTTGACGTCCCAAAACAATTCAGATATGTGGGACGCCGCAGTGAACGTTCTTTGCCAAAAGCAACCAAGAAACTCAGTTTTTTTGTAAGACATGTGGGGGAGCACTTGTCGCGTCCTTTAATAATAATTGGTTTTTGGTGGAAAGGAAATGGCGCAGTATCTGTCTCATATATCGTTGGACACCTGAACCGCGCCGTAAGGGAAGGGATAAAGGAGGGAGTGGAAGAAGAGAGGAACAAATAGGTCCGTAGTGGAGGGCTCCGGAATAATTTCGACCACCTGGGGATCTTTAACGTGCATCCTTTCATCTCCAAGTTAGTGCTAGGACGACCCTTTTCTCACCTTTTGAGGACTTTTGGTGTCTGGTGGTAGCCTGAGAGCTTCAATGTACAGCTGAAAAGCAAACCCCTTTCCTTTGTTATACTTCTGGTTAAGATGGCATGTCTGCAGCGACGCTTGTGCGTGCGTGTGTATTTGTGTGTGCGCGCGCGTGTGTGCGTGTGTGTGTGTGTGTGTGTGTGTGTGTGTGTGTGTGTGTGTGTGTGTGTGTGTGTGTGTGTGTGTGTGTGTGTGTGTGTGTGTGTGTGTGTGTGTGTGTGTGTGTGTGTGTGTGTGTGTGTGTGTGTGTGTGTGTGTGTGTGTGTGTGTGTGTGTGTGTGTGTGTGTGTGTGTGTGTGTGTGTGTGTGTGTGTGTGTGTGTGTGTGTGTGTGTGTGTGTGTGTGTGTGTGTGTGTGTGGTCTATACTCCTCTCTCTCTCTCTTTCTCGCTCTTGATTCGGCTCTGGGGAGCTTAACAATAGGCTAGCTCCGTGGTTTAATCTCAACGCCTGATCCTCCTCCATTCCAGTTGCATTATACATGTTGGCCATGCAAGTAGTTATAGCCTTCAGTACACCTTGAAATGCATTCTGAGCACAGAGATGATTTCAACGCCGCGGTGGCTCAGTGGTTAGGGCGCTCGACTACTGATCCGGAGTTCCCGGGATCGAACCCGACCGCGACGGCTGCGTATTTATGGAGGAAAAACGCTAGGGCGCCCGTGTGCTGTGCGAAGTCAGTGCATGTTAAAGATCCCCAGGTGGTCGAAATTATTCCGGAGCCCTCCACTACGGCACCTCTTCCTTTCTTCTTTCAGTCCCTCATTGGCTGCATTGGCTGCGCATTGGCGCGCATTGGCTGCGTGTGGCCCGGGGAACGTTGGGTGCGTCACAGAATCGTGACGAGTGATGTGTGTGACGGATGCGGTGCTAACACTAGAACACCTGCTCCTTCACTGTGCCGCGTTCGCCGATGCTCGTCGCGATATGCTCGCGGCCTATAGGGCGCAGGGCATACTACCAGACTCCATCAAGACGCTATTGTGGCCGCAGGGCAGTGCGCGCACTCGTGAGCGAACTTTGGTGAGCCTCTGTGCATTCCTCGAACACACGGGCTTGACGTCCCGTCTGTTCTCCGTCAGGTAGTTACACGCAGTGACCGAACGCTCCGCGAGTTCTACCTTGAACGATTAATAACTGGACGCCCCACTCCAGTTGTAACCTACACAGTGCTGTGCGCGTGTGTGATTTAATTCCTCTAAAATGAACTAATCACGCGCACAACCTGGACACATTTCTTATTGTGTAAATAGTTTGTACATATTACTTCTCCCCCTGTCCTCTATTCCTGTCCCCTCACCTCTTTCATTTCATTTCTCCATTCTGCCTGCTGTCCTTTATTTCCGCTGCCCCAGCTCAGGTGCTTCAGTATCGATGGCAGATGCCGGGGCTAGCAAAAATCTTTTCCTTCCTTTTTGCTATTATTTTTTAATAAAACCACTACCACCACCACCACAATCCCTTCCCTTACGGCGCGGTTCCGGTGTGCAACGATTAATGAGACAGATACTGCGCCATTTCCTTTTCCACAAAACCAATAATTATTATTAGCACAGAGAGCAGTGGAGTGCTCGGGAATAATTTCGACCACCGGGGGATCTTCAACGAGCACTGACATCGCACAGCACACTGGAGGAAAAACGCTAAAGCGCCCGTGTGCTGTACAATGTCAGTGCATGTTAAAGATCCCCAGGTGGTCGAAATTTGACCGGAGCCCTCCACTACGGCTCCTCTTTTCTCCTTTCTTCTTTCACTCCCTCCTTTGTCCCTTCCTTCACTGGGCGGGTCAGTTGTTCAACGATATATCAGACAAATACTGCGCCATTTCCTTCCCCCGAAACGAATTATTATTATTATTATTATCACAGAGATTCTCAAGAATACCTGTAGAGTGAAAAATGACGTTGCGGTAGATCGCACAACGTACCGGAAACATCGTATTTTTTTTTACTGCATCGGTGGAAAACTTTATTTAGCAAGCGAGTTTGGACCGTGCAAGGTCTCAGGGCCACCGCACAGCCCTCACATTACGCGCATGTGTCCAGGCCACGTAGGGTCATGCCACTGGCACCCCGGTTCACACAGCGAAGTTGCGTGTCCGGGTCCTGCGACGCAAGGAGGGCCTCCCATTCCTCCCATGTACCGATGGCGGGCTGTTCCTGCGAGGGAGGATCGGCAGGGCAGCCGAAGAGGATGTGGTCCAGGGTGGCGTGCGGAGCTCCGCAGAGAGTGCACTCATGGGGAAACATGGCAGAAGTAGGAGAGACGCTGAGGGTTAGGAAGAGTTCGGGTCTGGAGTCGCCTCCAGAGGATTTGTGTGGAGTGGGATAGGCGGGGGTGGGCAGGGGGATAGAGTCGACGGGCAAGGCGTGCTTGTTGAGTTAGTTCTGAAAACGTGTGTGCCCGCTCCCTCGAGAAATCCCGGCTGGGGTCGCCATTTGCCCGGCAAATAAGTCCTCGGGCTATGTTATCGGCGGCCTCATTTCCGGGATTGCCAGAGTTAGCCGGCACCCACACTTGCTCAATACGCCTTTCGGGATTTATGGTGCACATTCTCAATATCTGCCACGCGGGGGTATGGACGCGTCCGCGTGCGAAGTTAAGAA
This sequence comes from Amblyomma americanum, assembly GCF_052857255.1. Lineage (NCBI taxonomy): Eukaryota > Metazoa > Arthropoda > Arachnida > Ixodida > Ixodidae > Amblyomma > Amblyomma americanum. The sequence goes on along the minus strand of NC_135504.1, from coordinate 29,415,144 downwards.
CGGCTGTTTTGGAATCGCTAAGTATTTAAGCCGCATTGGTTGGGCAATGGATATTGCTATAACTGCTTCCTCTGCTTCTTCCGGGGTACAAGGGGGTCTAAGAAATGGGTAAATGGGGGGCTGCTGGATGGTAAGCCACAGCTACTGAATGGTCTGGACCACACGCAGCGTCCACCCAGCGCACATCCTCTGAAGTGCGATATTCTTTATGGAGAGCTTTGGCTCGCGCGACGCGGCGGGATTGATGGTATTCAGGGTGGACATTCTTAGGAAAGGGTTTCAGGATAAGCGCGGTGTGTATGGCGCGAGGGAGAGAGATGAAGTCTGTCGTGTGTGCCGGCATGGGAAGTCCCAGAGAATCCAATATATACCGTCCGGTTTCCGTGCCAGCCAGACGAAGGTACTGTGTGTAGCGATGTGCATCTATAATTTCTTGTATAGTGTTGTGCATTTTTAATTTGAAGAGCCTGTCCGTGCTAGTGCTATTTGGTAGGTTTAGCGCTGCTTTGGTAGCCATGCGGATTAGAGCATTGATCTTGTCTATCCGCACACGAGAGGTTCAGGTAAAGAGTGGCGTAAAGAATGCGGCTAAGCACAAAGGCATGCAGCACCTTGAGATTGTCTGCTTCGTCTAGACCGGCTCGTGAATGTGAAACCCTTCTAAGAAGATAGATGACGGAGTAAGTGGACTCTTTTAGTGCTTTCAGGGTAAGGTTGTTTTCCCCCGTGTCCTGTAAATGCAGGCCAAGAATGCGGAGTGTAGGTGTTTGCGGTATGGGAGTGTCATGCAGGTAGATCGTGATGGGGGAGGTAGGGACGCGCCGCGGGTGGATTATGAGGAGTGCTGACTTTGTGGGGGAGCATTCAAGCCCAATGTTTTCCACGTGAGTAGATATAGTTGTGGCGGCTTCCTGAAGGGTCGATTCTATGTCGCCAACCGCGCCGTATGAGGTCCAAACCGTTATATCATCCGCGTAAAGTGTGTGTCCTAAGTGCGGAATGCGGCTGAGAGCCTTGGCCATGGGGATGAGGGTGAGGTTGAAGAGGAAGGGAGATAACACCGCTCCTTGCGGGGTACCAACATTACCAAGTGTGAAGGGGGGGGGGTCTGTATATCATCTATATGAAGTGAGGCTGTGCGACCGTTTAAGAAGGCCCGAATATAGTTGTGGGTCTTAGGCCACAACTGCAGCTCTTGGATGCCCTGCAGGATGGCGCTGTGCGTAACTTTGTCGAATGCTTTGGTGATATCGACTGCCAGGATTGCTCTGGTGTGATGTAACATGTCATTGAGGAAAGGGTGTGAAATCTGCAGTAGGGCGTCCTGTGCCGAGAGGTGGGCTCGAAATCCTACCATAGTATGGGGATATAGTCCATGAGATTCCATGTGTTGCGTGAGACGGGTGAGGTTGACATGCTCAAACAGTTTGCCCAAGCACGAAGTCAGCGAAATGGGACGGAGATTTTGGGCGTTAATGGGCTTATTTGGTTTAGGAAGGAAAATTATTTTCCCGTGCTTCCATTCAGCGGGTAGCGCCCCAATTTCCCAGCACTCATTGAAGTAGTCGGTGAGAAGGGAAATTGAACGGTCATCTAGATTTCTGAGCATGACATTTGTGATTTGGTCCTCCCCAGGGGTTGAGTTTCGGAGCTTGATAAGGGCTCCTCTGACTTCAACCTCCATAATGGGGGCGTCGAGGGAGGGTTGATCGGGGCCTACATAGTCGGGATATGATACAGCTTGGCCCACAGTGGTATAAGTTGATTGTAGTTTGCGTAACAGTGCTTGATGATTTTGACGATTTTTATGGGTTAGTCTTTTGAGTGTAAGCCGTGTTTGCTTTTTAGATTCAGTGGGGTCTATCATATGCCGTAGAAGATGCCAGGCCCTGGTGGAGGAGAGATTACCGCGTAATCCGTCACATAATTGGTGCCAGTTAGATTTACTGAGTGCGGCACTGTGCTCTTCTATTTGTTTCTGTAGTTGCGCTAATTTTAGCTTAAGTTTCCGATTTTACTTCTGGATTTTCCAGGGTGTGAGGATACTGTTCTGAGCATGGAGTAGGTGCGCTAAGCGACTGTCTGCAACGGGAGTCTCGGGGGTGGCGTCTAATGTTTGCGTGAATGCCTGGACATCGTGCTTCAGCTCTGTCATCCATGTGTGGAGGTTAAATGGGGATTCTAATGTTTTGGCCTCTCTGTGCTTCCGAAGATTATCCCAGATGGTAATTCGGACACGGTAGTTTTTAGCTTTTTGGCGAAATCAAGCTGTATAGTTATGATATAATGATCACTGCCCAGGGCCTCATTTGTGCGTGGAGGAGCCACGGGTCACTTTATCGCTCAAGGACACGTGGATGTTCCCTTGTCTGCAACTTTCCTGTTATACCACACTGCGCCGATAGCAACACCGTTTGCGCAAAGGATAGCTCTCCACAAAACTACAGCTGAAAACCCTCAATACACCTGCGATCCACAGAAAAACCAAAAGGGAGCAGCGCGGCATTCGAAACTAGGGATGATAGAAGTGAATCTGAACAGTGTCGCGGCAACTGCGAGACTTTCGAAGAAACGCACAGTTGAAAGTGGCTTACTGTAGGTTTAACCAACCGGGGGACGAGAGACCTCTGGGGAGCGGACGCCCCCACCCAGGCGCCTCGCTCGCACGCGGAGATTACAAATTTTTATCGCGGGCCAAGTTGCATGTATCCCGCTCCTCACCCCGACTTGGACAGGGCGCAAGCCACGACATTCAGACGCCTACTAACAAAGGCCATTCTTAGCCCCTACCGATTATGTTTATTCACCAACGGTGAATATGACCCTGCATGCCCGCACTGTGGTGACGGGACGCATGCCACACAAGACCATATGTAATGGGAATGCGCTAGCAAACCCGCTCCGACGACACTCATGCCTGCCTCCTCGGCGGAGGAATGGGTCAAGCTCTTCGCCACTTCAAGCAAAACAACGCAGCTGGCCCTCATCACGTGAGCTCATGAAGTCGCCCCCGTCTGACGGCCACCCTGGGCTCACCGAAGCTCTAACTAATCCCGTCCATTTTGAGGCAATAAAGTTGTAACCACCACCTTATTGTGGCACAACCCTACGGCGGTACCAACGCTTCTATTTTCGAATGGACGCTGGATTGAAAGCGGGTTGTTCCACCGAGAACTGAGACGATTACTTAATGATAATTGCTTTTTTGGGGGGGAGGGGGAAGGAAATGGCGCATTATCTGTCTCATATAACGTTGGACACCTGAACCGCGTCGTAAGGGAAGGGATAAAGGAGGGAGTGAAAGAAGAAAGGAAAAACGAGGTGACGTAGTGGAGGGCTCCGGAATAATTTCGACCACCTGCGGATCATTAACGTGCACTGACATCGCATAGCGCATGGGCGCCTTAGCGTTTTTCCTCCGTAAAAACTATTACTTCGCCGTTTCCTTTCTGGTGGTAGTGGTTTTTATTAAAATAATATAAAAACAAAGGAACACAGTTTTGCGAGCCCCGGCATCTGCCATCGATACTGAAGCACCTGAGCTGTGGCGGTGGAAATAATGGACAGCAGGCCGACTTGAAAAATGAAATGAAAGAGGTGAGGGGAGAGGAAGAGAGGATAGGGGGACCATTTTCTTTCTTCAGAAACATTTTTTCGTAGCGGCATAGGGTCTCAGCACTTTGCGAACTACACGACATTCGAACAGAAGCGGTCTGGAAGGGTGTTGCGGCAGTCTAATGCTGCGCCATTGGAGTTCCACCCTTAGGTAGCGTTCCTGACGTCAAAATTAAAGCAAGAAATTAAGGCTGCGGCAACAGAGTTCCACCATAATCTATCGTACCTAACATTAAAAAATGAAGAAATCGTTGTCACGTGGCGCTTCCTTGAAGCTGGCGTTGCTGTGGTCAGTAGCAGTATTGGACCCAGCGTCGCCTCTTTCCCGAACACGAGATAACGCCCCTGTGCTGTGCTATTTCAGTGCTCATTAAAATTCCCCAGGTGGTTAAATTATTCCGGAGCCCTCCACTACGCGCTTCCTTTCTTGCTTTCTTCTCTCAGTCCCTCCCTTTTCCCCTCTCTTACGGCGCGGTTCAGGTTTCTATCGAGATTTGAGACATATACTGCACCATTTCCTTTCCCCAACAGCCAATTTTCAATTTTCATGGTTTGGATTGGATCGCAAAACATTTACCCGCCGTGGTGGCTCAGTGGTTAGGGCGCTCGGCTACTGATCCGGAGTTCCCTGGTTCTAAGCCGACCTCGGCAAGCGGTCGACAGGGTAGCTCGAGGGTACACTTTTTACCGACCTCCCCCCACAATCGACCTCGAGGATGCCGAACCTGACCATAGAGATTATTCGGAAATCTTAAACCACTACAAGGGCTGCAGGAAACGGTACCCCCCACCACATAAATCTCTCTCCAGGGAAGACGCCGTCGCCTGGAGGCTGCTACAGACGGGCTCATGCCCGAATCTAAATACACTCAACAAAATGCAACCCACACAATACACAGACAAATTCCCATGGCGCCATGAACCACCCACGCTCTATCACATAACGTGGGCCTGCTAGAAAATAGCGGTGGCACCAAAAATACCAAACCCCAGTGCGGAACAATGGGAAGGAATGCTCTCCAGCGACCGTCAGGACGTCCAACTTGAGCTAATCCGGCGAGCACAGCTGGCAACGGCATCCAGCGGAGCCCTGAACTAGGGGCAGACTAACATTGCTAAGAAGATGGAAGAGACCATCTGACTCCGCCAAATTGCTCACCTACTCTCTAGAGCTCAATAAACGTTTTCCTTCCATCCTTCGGCGGCTGCGTTTTTTGGAGGCAAAACGCTGAGGCGGCCGTGTGCTGTGCGATGTCAGTGCACGTTAAAGATCTCCAGGTGGTCGAAATTATTCCGGACCCCTCCACTACGGCACCTCTCTCTTCCTTTCTTCTTTCGCTCCCTCCTTTATCCCCTTCCTTACGGCGCTGTTCAGGTGTCCGCCGATATATGAGACAGATAATGCGCTATTTCCTTTCCACAAAAACCAATTATTATTAATATTATTACGTAAAACATTTACTTCGTCGACAGCAGGTTGCATGAGCGACTTACTAGATGGCCGCTAGCTCATGCAGTTTGTGTAGTAAAGGCTGATGATGAAGATGATGATGATGAATCTTGGGATCCGGGCTGACCAGCACGGCGTCCCACCACTCGTAAGAAGCGAGCTGTATCAACTCCGCCTGAAGCGTATCATTCGCACAGTTTCACAGAATGGGGGCGTATTCGGTCCTTTCACCATATATATGCAGTATGGGTCGTACTGGCCGGGTCCTTGAGGGAAAGCACTGCCGGATTCTGAAGGGAGCGTGTTTGCAGTCGGCGCCAGGCAACTTCCTGCGCTTTTGTTAAAGATCTGTGTGGAGGGGGATATGCGCGCCTCTCCAGCCTAAAGTAATGGGTGGTGTCATGAAATGAGATCAACCCGTCCCTCGTGAAATTCTGGTCGGAGGGCGCCCTCACTGCCCGAATGCGATAGTCCACCCTCTTCGATGACATTCTTGCCACCTCCCTCGGCGGAAGATTGGGACAAGCTCTTGGCCAGTTCAAGAAAACAATGCAGCTGGCCATCATCACGCGAGCTCGAAAGGCCGCCCCCGAGGGTGGTCACACTGCCTCGCACAAGCCCCAACTAATCCAGGATTCCATTTTGTGGCAATAAAGTTGTAACCACCATCTTATTGTGGCAGAACGCTACGGCGGTGCCAGCGCTTCTATTTTCCAACGGACGCTATGGTTTGAAAGCGGATTGTTCCACTGAGAAGTGAGACAATTACATCGGCGTTTTCTTTCTTCAAACTCATTTTTTCGTAGCCCAGCGCTACGGCATCAGGTCTCACAGTATGCGAACTACACTACATTCGAACCGAAGCGGTTTTAAAGAGTGTGGCGGGAGCATAACGCTGCGGTAACGAGGTTCCATGATCGTCAAGCGTTGCTGACATCAAAAAAAAAAGAAAACTTTGTTTGGCTTGTTTAAAGGGTTTAACGTCCCAAAACAATTCGGATATGTGGGACGCCGCAGTGAACGTTCTTTGACAAAAACAAACCAAGAAACTCAGTTTTTTTCTAAGACATGTTGGGGAGCACTTGTCACGTCCTTTCATCTCCAAGTCAGTGCTAGGACGACCCTTTTCTCACCTTTGGAGGACTTTTGGTGTGTGGTGGTAACCTGACAGCTTCAATATGCAGCTGAAAAGGAAACCCCTTTCCTTTGTTATACTTCTGGTTAATATGGCATGTCTGCAGCGAAACTTGTGCGTGCGTGCGTGCGTTTGTGTGTGTGCGTGTGTGTGTGTGTGTGTGTGTGTGTGTGTGTGTGTGTGTGTGTGTGTGTGTGTGTGTGTGTGTGTGTGTGTGTGTGTGTGTGTGTGTGTGTGTGTGTGTGTGTGTGTGTGTGTGTGTGTGTGTGTGTGTGTGTGTGTGTGTGTGTGTGTGTGTGTGTGTGTGTGTGTGTGTGTGTGTGTGTGTGTGTGTGTGTGTGTGTGTGTGTGTGTGTGTGTGTGTGTGTGTGTGTGTGTGTGTGTGTGTGTGTGTGTGTGTGTGTGTGTGTGTGTGTGTGTGTGTGTGTGTGTGTGTGTGTGTGTGTGTGTGTGTGTGTGTGTGTGTGTGTGTGTGTGTGTGTGTGTGTGTGTGTGAGTGCGTGTCTGTGTCTGTGAGTGTGTGTTTGCGTCCGTGCTTCAATATGCAGCTGAAAAGCAAACCCCTTTCCTTTGTTATACTTCTGGTTAAGATGGCATGTCTGCAGCGAAGGTTCTGCGTGCGCGTGCGTGCGTGTGTGTGCGTGTGTGCGTGCGTGCATGTGTGTGTGTGTGTGTGTGCTTGTGTGTGTGCGTGCGTGTGTGTGAATGTGTGTGCGTGCGTGCGTGTGTGTGTGTGTTTGTGTGGTCTATCCTCCTCTCTCTCTCTCTCTCGCTCTTGATTCAGCTCTGGGCAGCTTAACAATAGGCTAGCTCCGTGGTTTAATCTCCCTACATGATCCTCCTCCATTCCAGTTACATTATACATGTTGCCCTGGTAAGTAGTTATAGCCTTCAGTACACCCTTAAATGCATTCTGAGCACAGAGTTGATTTCAACGCCGCGGTGGCTCAGTGGTTAGGGCGCTCGACTACTGATCCGGAGTTCCCGGGATCCAACCCGACCGCGACGGCTGCGTATTTATGAAAGAAAAACGCTAGGGCGCCCGTGTGCTGTGCGATGTCAGTGCAGGTTAAAGTTCCCCAGGTGGTCCAAATTATTCCGGTGCCCTGCACTACGGCACCTCTTTCTTCCTTTCTTCTTTCACTCCCTCCTTTATCCCTTTCCTTACGGCGCGGTTCAGGTGTGCAACGATATATGAGACAGATACTGCGCCATTTCCTTTTCCCCAAAACCAATTATTATTATTAGCACAGAGAGTAGTGGAGGGCTCTGGAATAATTTCGACCACCGGGGGATCTTCAACGGGCACTGACATCGCACAGCACACTGGAGGAATAACGCTAAAGAGCCCGTGTGCTGTACAATGTCAGTGCATGTTAAAGATCCGCAGGTGGTCGAAATTATTCCGGAGCCCTCCACTACGGCATCTCTTTTTTCCTTTCTTCTTTCACTCCCTCCTTTGTCCCTTCCTTCACGGGGCGGGCTAGTTGTTCAACGATATATGAGACAAATACTGCGCCATTTCCTTCCTTCGAAACCAATTACTATTATTGTTATTATCACGGAGATTCTCAAGAAAACCTGTAGAGTAAAAAATGACGTTGCGGTAGATCGCACAACGTACGGGAAACATCGTATTTTGTTTGGCTGGATACTGGCCGAGAAAACGAGGACTCAGTAGCAAGAACTAGACTTTTCTTGAGACAACGTACCTAGCAATCCTATGGTAATTTCCATGCACAGTTGTTACCAACCCTTTGGTCACAATAAAGGACCCCAGGTGGTCGAAACTTTCTCGGCCTTTCACTGTGGCGTCTCTCATAACCTTAGCTGATTTGGCACGTTAAAAACACCCACAAACTAAACCATACCTTTGCTCATAATAAATTTTAAAGGACTGAAAGACGTGCACTGAGATATTTTCATCTGCCCGCTTGGGAGCACCGAAGCGCAGCTGTGTTTAAGGAGCTGGCTCGATCACTTCGGCCTAGCACAAGCCAAGCCTAGTACGGAGTTCATATTTCCCGACGTCCCCTAGGTGCATGATATCAGACGTCAGCGTCTCTTTTGTCTTGCGGTAGTGATACTGAGAAGCTCCGTGATTCCGGTTGCTGGCTGTGTCTTGGAAGCAGGCAAACCCTCTCTGCACATAGGCAGGCCTGCGCCAGGATGGCGGGTCGTGCTTCTGGAAGGGCCAGACGGCCGACAGGGACGCCGTCTTGGTCTCCCTGCTGAGGGCGCTATTCCTCCGGCGCCGAGCAACGTACTCGAACTGTGCGCCTGGGGCGACGCGGCCATCGCGGTGGACAGGCGGACGAGGAATCCGTACGACACCCGCAGGAGTCCCGGAGGTAGTAGCGGTGGGCGGATCTGGCATACGACGACGTTCTTGTTATTATTAATGCGAAAGCATTAGATGGTTATGTGGCGTTTTTCGTGTCAGCAAAACTTTATCCGCACGATTACGTCGTTCTGTGAAAATGGATGTGGAAAAGTTTGATTGTGCTAGATAGTCCGCGATGCGATCTTGCTGTGGAAAACATTTGGTTGATTAATTGTGATTAGTTAATTGCACTTCGACGACGCGATAGACACGTATGGACGTCGACATAGCACCTGGGCGAGGAAAGTAAAATAAAGTAAGAAATAAAACAATAAAAACAGCAAAAATAAAAATAATTCAAAATAAAATAAATTAAAAGTAAAAATAAAAATAAAAATAAGAAATATAAACATATCACGTACTCACGTCTTGGAAAATAAGCGCGTTCGAAAATGTTCGATGCTTTCCCATTCCTCCACGTAAGCAGACCCGCCGCGGTAGCTGAATGGTATAGGCGCTCTTGTATACAGACAGACAGACAGACAGACAGACAGACAGACAGACAGACAGACAGAAAAACTATTCAGCAAGTGAGTTTTAGACCCAGCTGGGTCTCTGGGCCACTGCGCGGTCCCGCACTGCATCAAGTAGGTCATGCCGGGACATGACGTCGGCAGCCCGAGTCACCGCAGCAAGCTGCGATGTCGGGTCTGCAGACATAAGCCGGACCTCCCAGTCCTCCCATCTCGAGATGGCGTGCTGTCCCCGCGGGGGAGGGTCAGCAGGGCAGCCGAAAAGGATATGGGAGAGTGTGGCGTGGGGGCCACCACATAGGGAGCATGCAGGGGATGTGCCGCAATAGTGGGATAAAAGCTGAGGGGATGACAGAGAGCGGGTCTTGAGGCGTCTGAAGAGGATCTGTTGGGAGTGCGTAAGAGACGGGTGGGGAGGATGGTAAGTCCGACGGTCCAAACGGGTTATTTGCGTGAGCTCCGCAAAGGTGTGCGCCCGCTCCCTCGAGAATCCTGGATCGAGACTGTCCTGAGCCCGGCAAATCAGACCTCGGGCCAATTTATCGGCAGCCTCGTTTCCAGGGTTCCCAGAGTGAGCCGGCACCCACTATATACTATGAGCGGGAGTACCCGGGTTCGGACCAGACCGCGCCGGGCGCGTTTCGATGGACGAAAAACCGAAAAGGTGCCCATGTGCTGTGCGATGCCAATGCACGCTAATGATTCGGCCGCATTATGATCAAGCTGGAGGATAAATGTCACATATCCTCGCACTCCCGCCCAGCTTTCTTTCTCCCGCAATTAAGAGTTCCCCTCTGCTTCCTGGTGCTGCCTACCCACCCTTCGCCATATTTCACTAATCCACATGAAACGACAGTCTAAAAAGCGTGTTGGCGTAGTGCTCACGTCACAACGAGGCGCGGCTTATCGTGGACAGAGGTACGAGTGGGTAACCACGGGCAGATTCATGTGTTACTCTTGGAAATGCTGGTCGCATTTAAACCGCGTATTTCTTGGACTTTTTTTCGTCCAGATAGTGGGTTCCAGCCGGGCTGGGGTGAGGGGAAGGGACTCCATTTACTCCCATAAATACGCCCCTGTCGATAACCCCAAAAATGTGCCATATACATCTCCAAGTATAAAAAAAACACGATTAAGCCTATGTAGGTGTAAAAGCAGAGTAACCTATCCTGTAGTGCGCTCACATTTAGGGGCAGAATATTTTGCCGAAGCTCCGTAGCAGACTTCGGTCATTAAATTAACGGAATGCATACACTTCGCAACGCTAGTATATTCTCACTGCAAAACACGGTAACTTGATGCAGTTGGCAAATGCAGGTGGCATACAAGTGCAGCGGCGGAGGCCCTTAGGATTCTAAATACAGCCGATTGAAACTTCTCGGTTAAAATCTTTGTAAGTGCTAGAAATTCGCTTGTTTTTTTAAAGAAGCAGTTTGTTTCTTCTCCAAACCGCTAGTAGTTGCCATTTTTAGTGACAAAAAACTAACCCAGGATTTGGTGAGCGTACCCTGCCCCTTAAAGGGAGTGTGCCAGAAAACGGCTTACTCCCTTTTCACTGCTTTCACGTTTAGTGTGACTGTAAAAATTTATTTGTGCACTGTCTGCAACCAGCCCAACTCGCAATGCTATTATAAGAGGAGGATGTTTCGGTTTTTATAAGAAGGTCTTTACATTCGGCGTGATGCAAAGAACAAGGAGAGCGGTTACGTATGTTCCAATAAATGGCGCTAAGACAGCATGCTTAGATTTGCGCATCCTAGCTCACGATGCGCCAAAGGTTTAGAAGCTTCCTCTTCAATCACTGCGCAGAGGAAGAGCCCCTCCTGGTGTTTTTCTCATCGCTTGCACTTTTCACAGAACAACGTGGCCCACTACTGCGCAACACTGATCCTCATGGGAGCACAGAGAGCAGTTCTACGGCCATGTAGCGCTCCTAAGAATTGTTCTCATCATATCTCATGTGATTAGAGCCACCCCGATTCCTATGGAATAACGGTGTCCCTGTGCCCAGGGAACAGCATTAGCGCATGCTGTCTCGCACAATGTGCAAGATACAATAAACGAAAAAAATCAAGAATGAAAATAACACCTTCACTTTTTCGCTAACATTCTTCGATATTCAAACTGCATGCAAGAATAAAAACACGTTATCAATGGGTCACACACAACAAAATCCGGATGCCTATGCTTACGCCGCACAGCAAATCAAGACATCGGGAATCAACAGAGTAAGAAGCCCCGAACAGAACCACTGCAACAGAACGCTAAGCTACGGTTCCAATTTCAGCCGAAGGCAGAGCTCGCTGCTTCCGGACAATCCGTGTTTCTCGATGCCCCGATGTATACAGGATCCGCGCATCCCGCAAACACAACTTGCTTACCCAACTTTGGAAAGACATATTTTCCGACTCGTCGAATTGCGCCCCTTACAGTTAATTGCCTCGTGCAGTAGCTAGGATCGATGAGAACTAGTTTAACCTTCTTATCCATGGGTCAATTCGGAAATTTGTCGAACAAGCCCTTGAGTGTGTAAACACGAAGCCAAGCACGGAGGCCGTCAAAACATAGGCACGGAACTATAAGGTATCCATACTGGTAGCAGACTGGCCATCGCTGCTTGTGCGGAATGTCGAGAAACGTGCTTGGGCGAGAAATGTATCCCAGTCATCTATGGTTCATTCTAACGGAACGGACTTGTCCAGGAAGTCACCACCGATGTTCAGGGAAGCGGTGGCCAGCTGTTCCACAGCTTTGGCCTCATCGTCTACTGACCCAGCCTGTTTTCCTGCAGGCGACGCCGAAGCTGAAGATCCAGCATCTCCCAGCGTGCGATCTTCACACAAGGCTTCTACGACCCTGTCCTTCATAAACAGCGCTGTCCGCTCATACTCCGGCCTGACTACCTGTTTCATGACCCTCTCGTTTCCAGCCACTGCGTCGCGGATTTCCGACGCGAATCCGCTCCTGTGTTCAGCTAATGCCGTCTCGGCCAGGGTCTTAAGCCCCGAAATAATGTTTTCTAGAGCGTCTGTCACTGCACTGGCGAGCATTGCCTGCAGGGCACAGGAACTGCTCGAATGAATCCAGTTTCATGCGCCGGGCAGCATTTCCTTCCTGTATTTTTCCTAACGCTTCTTTTACTTGCATGACTACGTTGCCAAAGATATCGTCTCGTTCGCGTGCGCGGGCTGGTACACAGTCGCGCTCCGGATGTTCCGCAATGTCCTGGTGCAGGACCATCTCGCTACATCTGGGGAAGGTCACGGTGTGGAACTGGAAGGTGTTGGCGAAGTGTTCCAACATGGCGGACGGCACGCAATCGGCATCGCAGCTGTGCTCAGAGTTCCAGCAGCGTACCTTTCGGCCGAGAACGTTGCCCCTGCTGATGATTGTCCACGCCACGTCATCCTCCTGGAAAGGCTCTTTGTCCAGTGGGCAGTGGCTGCGCTTAGCAGCGGCGCCGTCGTAGCAGGGCTGGCATACGGAGTGCCGGCATGGCAACTTTGCCGCCAAAGCAGAGATGAGACTGCACGCTTTGCTCGAAGGGAAATGGTTCAAGAACAACGAGGGCCGCCGATCGAGGCTGGTTCCGAAACTGAACACTGTGCATGCATGCAGGCGCTATGTCTGGAGGCGTGTAGCCAAGTATCCTGAAAGGGAACATCCGGCGCACACTCAACTGAGACTGCCGTCGGTCTGAGCGACCGTTATCAAATTATCAGTCGTATTTATCATATCTGCCCTTATCACATCAACGTAGGAGCGTAAAAAGAAGACTATACTACAAAGCTCTCAGCGCGGCTGCGAGTGGACCGAATGAATGTCCGAGTAGTTTCTACTCATTGCCGAGGCGTAACCTTGACCGCGCTACAGTGATATCCTATCTCCTTCGCTCTCGCGCCGGCTTGTTCGCATCGCGAGAAGGGCCCAGAGTTTTCTGGAAGGCGGTTTCTGCGCTCGACAAAGGGGGTCGCGCGCCCGGCGCGAGAATGTGAAGGATATTGTGCAGTTATTACCGCTTGTATGTGCGCGCCTGCCTTGAGGCAAAGAAGGAACACACGCGGACCGCACCTACAAATGAGGGCTTTAACCGCTGTCTGTTAGCCTGAGCCGCCGTTTAAGCTTCTGACATGCGCGCCCGCTCGACGCCCGGGAGAACACCACTCGACCAGCCACGGGCCAGCGAGGCAACGTGCGCCAGTCTGCGGATCGGCCCTTTCGTGCTCCTCAGGTCGTCGACTGTCGCAGTGCCCAGGCAACAAATTGTGTTTTGTCTATCTCTCTCTGTGATAGTGCACTTTAAATGCAAAGATTCTGTTGAATTGTAATCTCTCTCGATTGTTACTTTGCATGAGTTGCACTGTAATTGTAAATCACTTTGTATGTGCTCGTACGAATGGTTGTGAAATCCCCTGTATCGTCTCTGCTGTATAAGCTTTGTTTGGTTTTGTGAACCTTCGGCTCCGACCCATTGACTGACTTGCGACCGGCGAAAGGTGGGCACCAAACGACCAACCTCCTTGTCACTTGGTAGCTGGCCTCCGGCTGAGCTTGCCACATTGAGTCAAGGGCATCTTTTTTGGGACGACCGAGACCACTACCCTCACAAGCTCTAACGGTGTCACGGTGCGCACACAAAGGTGCGCGAGGTAGTGACACCCAGCAGCACAACTAATCGGCCCAATATTGGCAATATACTGGCAAATTTTTATGACCAGAGTGAAACCAGTCATTCCCGAAATTGGCCCGATTGGCTGCGCTGCTTGAGATCGGGCTAGTTCACGAAGTCTAATCAGCTGACCGATTTTGCGCGGAGCTTGACTTTGAGTGTGAACCTTGGCGCATGAAGAAATAAAATGTAAGAATTGTTGCGACTGGGCGATGAACCCTCGGAGACCCGAACAGATCAGATTCGCTCGCCACTAAACGAGAGCACTGTGCTATCTCCGCAGCCGATCACGCCTCGGGTCAAAAAGCCACACACACTCGCGCTGTGCATTGCACATCGTCGTCTATATCAACTTCCATCTGCGGCGCGAACAGATCAGATCAGCTTAACCTCGATCAGAGCTTAACCTGAGTCCAATATCACAGCAAAGCAAAACCCATACAGGAAAGCAAAGCCATGAGCCAACCAAGCATAGCACATGCTTTCGCACGTCTACTCGGTTTAACTACGTCTCAAAACCCTTTCACTTTTTAGCATGTGTTGTAGTAGAACAGACGGACGTCGGCCAACGCATGACCAATGCAAGCGCCAGTGACTGCAAGACAAGGAAACCTCATGTAACGGTAAACTTTTTTGGCCAATTTTTTTTTTATTACAACTTAAAATATTTCAAGGCACACAAACAACCAACAACGTTGGCGCCCGCACTCTTCGTACAGCCCATGAAACAACAAAACCAAAGAAATCCTTCGCCTAGGGGGCCTGCAAGAAAAGAAAAGGTGCGATTAGTGACGGCTTGGCTGACTTACGCTAACCTGGAAATTGTTCCGTCGAATTTGAATCAAAGGCAGCCCGAGCCTCTTACAACGAACACCACCTATTAATAACTGCTCATGCCATGTTCGCGGAGCTACAATTGAAACATACTGATCATGCATTTTTTGCAAGAAAATAATGACCTTTTTCATATTTTCCGATTGTTTGCGTTTGTTTCAGATCGCAAGGAACGGCTTTTGATCTCTATATTCATCACATTGGTGCCTATAGAGAGTGCTGCAAAACGGAGACAAGTGAAACATACAGGGATCTCACAGAAAGGCCTCCGACATCCATGCTTCCGCTCGAAAATGCCAATGTCGTCTAAATAGGCAAATAGAAAACAACTCACCGCTACGAATTGAAGTCTCACCATAATACACTATTCGTGCAGTAAACACTGTCAGCACCTTTATAGGATATACTGCGCTTCACCATTTAATATCTTGTAGCGTTACTTGTCCATGCTCCTCAGCCCAAATTAACTGCCCATTTATGACTTGATCATATTTAATGCTTTTATTAATTCTTTTACTTCTATAGAGACATTTTCCGCGCTTCTCTCTTTGCGACTTTGTCGCCCCAATTCCATTCCCCATGCAAAGTATACTGTAAACAGAAAGGATTAAAAAGGGAGTAAGAAAGGAGAGTAATCTGTCCTGTGCGTTATAGCTAGGGCAGCATACTCTCTTTTTTACTCCCATATAGGCATTTATTTGTGTTTAGAGTGTAGAATGCCATCTAAAATCTATGGTTTAAATTAAAGGGCTTCCCCTCTCTCTATCGCAAAGGGACACCCGCAGGGCTTGACAACTATCTGACGGCTATGCAGTTGAACGCCGCGAAGGCTACAGTTTACTAAGCTGGATTGCATTTTTGTGCAGCTACGAAGTGCTGTCAAGCAGCACAAATCCAGTTAAATTTAGTTCAGGTTCTTCTCTGCTTTCCCTATATACAGCAGCATATATGAGCATAGCAAGCCGGGGACCAGGCAGCGAGAAAAGAAAGAAAATATCGCCGGACAGTGGTCAATACCATTTTGTCAGGACTAGACAAACAAAAAAAGCATATTAGGCGCATTTACATTTTACGCAAAATATTGGTTGTGCGCTCATAGAAGATGCACAGATGAACTAATCGCAATTAAACAAGCACGTGAAAGTGAAACAACACAGGGCAGGCGCTGTGTGTTCATGTCCCTGTTCAGTGGCGCCTCTGTGATGTGTATAGCTTAGAATGAACCATAATTGAACAACCTTAAATTTCGGTCACAGAATTTGGATCAAATTCTCTAGTTTTTAATTTCGTCTGGTGGTAAACTTCTTGTTTAGGTAACACAAAAACAATTTACAACCGACAATTTTTTTTCTTCGAGGAGGAATTCCAAGCAGCGGCCCTGAATGTGGGCGGAGCAGCACTTGACAGTTAAGTCGTCTCTCATTACAACAAAACGCATTAAAAAATGTTCCTATACGGCATTCGTGAAGCGGCGATCTTTATCGTCCATCCCATGCATACCGCTTCATCTGCGCCTTGAACACACGACAGTGCAACGCCAAGAGGGACGAGAGAAGATGTCCACTGCGTGAAACGTATATCTTGTCCTCTACGTGTTGCGCAGATCTCCAACATTCTTGGACAAATATTTTGAAAATTGTGAAACTAAGATACTGGTATAGAAATGTTTAAGGTCCATTCTTCCGATATCTGGAAAAACCTTCCTTTTACATTGTTTCCATCACTCGCATCGAGCAGTTATGACTGTAATAGAAAACCAATGAGGAACGCTTTAGACTGTAGCAAAAACGTTAATAACAAAAAAATGCAAGCCTGCAGGCGGGAGGTTGGGGATATATTGATCGTTGTAGTAGAATCTTACAATATATGAGGAACAATGCGCTCATAATACCCTCCCTATAACGCATGTAACACCCTCCCTGCAAAGGCCCTTAAACGCTTTCCCTTTGGAAGAGGCTTTTTTCAGAACTGTTGGGTATGACGTCAGTGGTACGCCTCCAGGCTCACCGTAACCGGAATGCAGGGGCAGCGGAGAACCTCCTCCATTAAACGAAGTACATGGAGGCCTGCAGTTCCTGCAGCACCTTGACGGCCTCCACGTATTGGGCAGTGGTCAACACTGCGTCTCCGCCGCCCTCAGGCGGCTCCCTGACAACACCAGACGTCTCCAGCTTGCTGGCGATGTGCTGTTTGGCGCGGAAGGCGGCCAGGTGCGCGTAGTACACAGGGGCCGGGATGCTCACGCTCCTTGCACACCGGGAGTATGTGTGGCACAGGTAGAAGCTGACCTTCTGCAGGTCGTCCGCGCTGAACTTGGAGTCATCCCACACGATATAGTAGTGGGCCGGCCGGCTGGTGCCCTGCGGGAGCGCCGAGTGGTACATTTATTCACATGCGAGAATTCCAAGGGCCGTGTCATGTTGTGTCGCGTCGTGTCCTGGTATGTGGTGGTGCGGTGTGGTCCTGCTTGTGGTGCGATGTGATGTGGCGTGGTGTTTGCGGTTTAAATGCGCCATTACGTGCAAAGGACAGTGTTTAAACGCAATATACAAAAACCAGCAGAGCCCATGAGCACAACATGCGCTTGCCCTGCTCCTAATGCGGCATGCACAACATGTTTCTTGCTTTATCTGCCCTTAGATGCCCTCGCGCCACTAAATACAGTGAATAGCTATTATTTCCTGGCTGGCTGTCATCGGTGCATTGGTCGGTCATCGTCATCTATGTCGCTGTCCCGACATCGGGACAGCATAAAAAACGAGGCATACAAGACGACACGACTATTTAAAAAAAATCAATTTTGACCGTTTTGTGAGACTTCAAAGCCGCTTCCCGCTTTAACGTTCGAGCTAAACATCAAGCGCTTCTCTTTTCACCCAACCTTATGCATTCATTGTCTCAGTAGACGCCACCTCGAGAATAAAAACCAATGACCACATTCACATGACAGCATCACTCTGCACTGGCCCTAGAGGGCCCCCATGCGCAACTTCCGTACCGCTTCCCGAAAGTCGAACATGACGTCACAGTCACACACAGCGCTCCTGGTGGCCTCAACTTAAAGCGGAAAGCTTCCGTCACAGTCTCGCGCGTAGGTGATCTTGAAGGCCATGCTTCCGTTTCCTCAAGATGTGGAAGGCCTACACCGCAGGCGCTCCTGGAATTTGTAGCGCACTAAAGACGCGACGCGACTGTGGCGACGCCGGCGCCCGGACTATTTCCTCCGCAAATTCATAAACGAAAACACCGCCGACCATTTGTTCCCACTGACAATCGCAACAAGGGCTGAGATGAGGACGCCTACCTGGATGCCGAAGTGGCTGCAGAGGAAGAAGTCGAAGTCCAGCGGGTGCGTGACCACCGAGTCTACGGTCGTGCCTGGTGGGACGTTGCGACACTTGCCCACGCCGTCGCGGTCGTTGGCGGGCATGAACCTCGTGTGATGCCGCTTCTGGACCACGATGAACGTCAGCGCTGGCTCGTAGGTCTCGTTGGGAGACAGTTCCTTGCACGCTAGCCGGATGGCGCTCACCTGCGAGATTTGAGAGCCGAAACAAAAATGTCGGTCAAGGCTGAAAGGCCATTCGAATCATCACGATATCTACCTAGTTTAGAATGTAAACCAAACAATTTGGACGTTCATGAGCTTTGCTGTCGTACCTTATACAATTGTCGTTTAACAAAATGTGTGCGGCGAAGAGCAGCGTTTTTTTATCAATGCTATTATCGGTTGTACTCTGGTTAAACGAGCCGTTTAAGCTATCGTTCAGTTCAACGGAAGTGCAGCTTTTCCAACTGACGCTGAAATGAATAACAGTCGGCTGCAGTTATTCGGCAAACTCCGCTAAATTGAGTTCACGCGGTCAACATTCTGGATCACGTGATCGGTTTGTACATAACTCTGGGCATTGACTACCTAGTTGACTTCACTGAACTAAAATTTCTGTGCAAGCATGGTGTTTGAGTATGCCTAAAGTGAACAAGCACACAGAGCTAAGAAAATTCAGTACAGGAACGTCAGGCTTCACCGCTCAGCCGTTGTTTTCCTTGTGCCACTTCGCGGTATTTTTTTTCTGGCTACACTAATCCGAATATAGTTGGATACACTCAAGAATGAAGCCGCTTTTCTCCGTAAAAGGACCCCCTTCCAGTCAATGGCTTCGGCTTATTATCACGAACCCTCAAGGCTGGCAATGCGGTGAGCGCCGTGACAGTGACAATAGTCTTCCCTGTAATGGGGGAGACTAACCCCTTTCATCTACAACTCCCTACGTGGTTACCCAAGCAGGCTCATGAGAATTGGTCTACGCCATTGGCTGCAAGATAGTCCATTCAGGGGGAAAAGCCGCTCGGTTCTTGGGTTGTATTCGACTATAATGGAAGTTGTAGTTGTACTTATATTAGACAGGATAGCAAGATGTGGCAGCCGGAAATGCCGCCGACTTGGCCGACTCAGTGGGTCAGTAGACTGGTCCAACTGCGTATCTCTACTGAGCTGAGATCTCAACAGCAGGTGGCGCTTCCTTTTATTACCCGTGCCACACGCGCACTAGAAATAACCGCAGATATTTGTAACCTTAAGTTTGCCTATGCCATTATTTTCGGAGCTGGCGCTACACGTCCAGATTTAACGACATTATCATTTGTTGGCAGATTTATTGACATTACAGATTCGCGACTAATCAGAGGAGTTTACAATCCAATAAATGACGAAATGCGAATGTTTTCTGATAATATTCTGACACCCACTTTTCAATATAGGTCAGAAGAAGATAACCGTGGGATCAATTTAGAGACAAGCTCGCCGAAATAGTAGCCAAACATGTCCCACTTATCACGCTATCAAATCATAAACCTAACCCTTGCTTTACATGAAAGCATCAACGCATTACAAATAAGAAAAAAATGGTTGTACAAAAATACAAAGCACGAATGTTCGCCCTGCGCGTGGGTAAATATAAAACCAACCTAAAGCTGTTTTGTCCTGGCCTTTGTGACGATAAAAAGCCCTTACTGCGCTACTTAAGAACAATAAAAGCAAGTCCTTCAAGACAATACGTCCGAACAGTGTCAGTAATGATATATCAATGCATGACGTTCACAGCACCCCCTACTTCGATGCCGAATGTCCTAAAGCATTTAACTCGTTTTTCGCATATATTTTCACCCAAGAAGATAATCCTAACATCTCGTATGTACCTGATTTTGGTTACCCGTACATGGCACCGGTTGACATTACACTGTATGGCTTAGTACACCTGATAAATAACCAAGTACTCTCTTTTTCTGGTGTTGATGAAATCAATTCAAAATACTAAAGAAATGCCATTTCTGTCTCCAGCATCATCTTCCTTCATATCTTTAAGCAGACAGTATCTACAGGTGAGGTTTCCACCGATTGGAAAATAGGAAATGTTGTACCGGTTTTCAAAAGTGGCAACAAACACTCGCACGAAAACTGCCCACTTGCACCTTTTTGGACTTTGCCAAAGCATTTTATCGGGTAGAACATTGCCGACAAATATCTAAGCTTTATGCACTTAAATTAAATTATTTAACTCTGTCATGGGCCCGTAGTTTTCTTTCTAATCGCCAGCAGTTCACCGTTAACATTTATTAATTTCCTGTTTCCGATGTTACATCGGGCGTGGCGCAAGGAAGCCTCCTCGGTCC
The DNA here is from genome assembly GCF_052857255.1 of Amblyomma americanum. NCBI lineage: Eukaryota > Metazoa > Arthropoda > Arachnida > Ixodida > Ixodidae > Amblyomma > Amblyomma americanum. Next base: position 29,394,912 of record NC_135504.1, on the reverse strand, counting down.
ATTACTATTCTTAATTTACATTAATGACGTGCCAGCAACAATCTCATCTTAGATACACATATTTGCTGACGACTGCATTAATTATTGGCCAATAAAATTTATTAATGGCCACCTTGAACTTTAAAGTGACCTCGATTGCATAAAAGACTGGTGTAAAACGTGTCTAATGACTTTAAGCATTTCTAAGCGTAAGATAATTACTTTTAGCCGAAAATCAGTCACTTCGAATTTTCCATACCACAATAATAACGATACTTTGGCTCGGATTACGCAGTATAAGCATCTAGGCGTCCATATTTCACCAAACTTTTTAGGGCTGAACACACAACCACCACTTTCGCCAATGCTTCCCGGTCACTAGTTTTCTTTCGCCGTAACCTGCAATGCACTACCCCTCACGTGCATAAACAAGCCTACATTACTTTTGTAGCACCGCAGCTAGAGTACGCTACATCCATCTGGTCACCTCATCAGAAATATCTAATAAGTTGGAAGCTGTCCAGAATCGGGCTTGTCGTCTCATTTCGCAAAATTAGTTATCAGTCCAGTGCAACCAAACTGAAGATCAAACTTTCGCTCCATGCATCCCTTGCAAATTCATCGCGAGACTGCCCTTTTATCTATCTTTCACAAATATGTTCATGCCACTGATTCACCGCCAGCACATCTACAACGTCCCTCCTACTTATAACATTGATTACATAATAACTACAGCTATGCCGCATTTATGGCATATATGGCATTTATGGCATTTATGGCGCGTGCCATTCGTCTCTGGAACGATCTTCCGGACTGCATCGCCCTGCAGGGTAATCATGGCACCTTTTCCAAACATCTACCCAAACACTTCGTTGATAACGGTTAGCACGTCATTTATATACTCAGGATTCATTTAACTTCGTTTTCAGCAGCTTGAAACTATTGCCTCTTTGGTTCCGTGGATGCACAGCTTTGCTTATTTATACCTTATATGTTTTCTTTGGCTTTTGTATAACTCTTCCTGCATTTCCCCTGTTTTTGTTACTTGACGCAGAGTTGTTTTTTTACTTTTATCCCTTTTTATGAATTGCGATATCTTATCTGAACTCACCTGTTTTTATGTGTGTTTTGCTGTACATTTACTATGATTTTTGGATTTCTAACCTATTTTTCACTACCTTCTGTATCCCCCATTACACAATGCCTCTCCGGAGGCATAAAATATCTCTATATAAGTAAATAAATACTTAATCACGGTGAAGATACCGCCTTTTAAGGCAGTAAAAAAACCCTGAATATAAACTGCGTTAATGACCAATATCCCAGCAATGCTATTCAGATATAATATAAAAATTAATTTGTAGAATAGGCCACTGTTCTTGCTTGACAATAGTGTAAAAGTAGAACTCGTGTGTCAGCTCAAATGATAACAGTACATATGAATTGCTGGTTAAAATAGTGTTCTTTTTGAATAAACCATTATCCTCTGGATAGTAACTTCACACAAAAAAAAAATGTTTTCCTGTATGCGGAATGGGGAAAAGAGTATACAGTGCTCGGGCGAATGAGTTGTGGCGAACTCAGAAGGTCGCAAAAGCCAGTTAGTCTGTCTAATGTCATTAAATACGAGTGCGTGGCACCGCGCCAATTGCGTTAAAAATTGATTTACTAAGTAATTAATGACATAAAACTTGACCGTGTGGCACGGGTATAACACCTCGAGCTGTCGTTCAGTTCAACGGACGGTCAACTGCACAGCAGTTATAATCACCCGTGTGTAAGAAGGGTGAGAGGCAGAGCGGATACGTACAAAACCGCGCCAGAGGCCTCAGTCTTGGATGTTTACCACCTTTTGAAGAGAAACGATCAAGCTGAGGTCAACTAACGCCGAGAAGACGTCTCCAGAAATGAATATCTTGGATGTCCTGAAATTATATCCCTGTGGAGATCAATTCGGTGTCGTTACGTATATGCACAGCTAGTCCCCTTCTCAAAAGACAAAGGTTATCCAATGACACTAGTGACATTGAATGCGGGAAAAACTGTCTTAACAAGATGAGCGTTTAGTGGGGACTGTATTGTAGTAGGTGCAGTTGCTTACCTCATGGTTACGGACTTCCAAGAACTGCCCCTCGCTCACTCCGTCCCTGTAGAAGACGATCCGCTCGGGCTTGTGCCTGGTGGCGCGGTAGAAAGCCAGTAGCAATTCTTTGATCATGTCCTTCAGGTCTCTGATGATTTCCACACGCGCCTTAGCCTCGGAGTCTTCAATCTGTACCCGAATGGTGGCGTGAAACTTGCACGGTACACGGTCTAGGCTTCCGACGCACGCGGCGATGGATGGCCTGACCTTGTCTCCAGGCGATGGGTGCGACACGTCTGCTCCGATGACGATCACGGGCCTATGGAACAGCTTCGGCTTCTCCTGCATCAGGAGACTATTGTTGATACCGCCCATCTTGGCGTTGATCTTCTGGCACAGGTTTTGGATGAGCGCTGCGTTGCACTTTTGGACCACGTTGTTGTCCAAGATGCATTGTGTGCGCAGGGACAGCTCAGTCTCTGCCACCTGCTTGATCTCAGCGTAGTTCGTGTCTTTTGTTATCACAGCCACAACCATCTCCAACTGCGGGTGCTGCTGGCGCTGCTCCGTGAGAACGGTCCGCATGGGCTGGCGGTTTGTGTCGAACGTGATGACCGCAAGCGGCTGCGCAATGCGCATGCCCAGTTCTTTGCCGATGCGGATCAGCATCCTGACGAAGTTTTCCAGGGAATCCTTGTGCGCGATGCGGCTCACGTTGAGAACAATCCACTTTGTCATGGACATCGCCTCGTAGAAGCGCTGCCCTCGGAGATCCCACGTACCGTCGCGCGGCTTGCACATGGTGTTGTTCTCAAAAACCAGAGATGGCGGGTCGAGCACTCTGCCCACAACCTGAGTGGGTTCAGTGTTGATCTTGACGCCGAACTCTCGTAGGTACTTGCCCGAGCTGCTGACCATGTCGCGCACAGACTGACGAATCTCCTGGAAGCGCTTGGCTGGCGGCTGGGCCGTGCGCTTGATCATCTCGGCGGTCTGACTCTCGTCGAGCTTCTTCCGACAGTGCTGGCCTTCGGCCAGCTCGCACACCTCCAGAGGAATGTAGACCGGATGCGTCGGGCTACCACTCTGCACGCAAGGGAAGTTCGGGTACGACAAGCGTCTGTAGCGGCTCTGGAAGTAGTCTGCGACGGAGATCTGACTACCTTCTGATTCAAAATAGATTTCCTTCGCAGTTTCTCTCGTGATCTTGACCACTTTGTACTTGCGCGGGTACGGAAGGTGCGTCACTTTGACACGGAGTCCCTTGAGCTCCCTATTCAGGCGCACGTACTGGTTCTCGCGCAATGACCGGAAGTCCGCGGGCGTCAACACACGACGGCTGTCGCTTAAGAACCTGCACATGAAGTCGACCAGTGGAAGCGACTCGTAGAATGCTGTTGCTGACATGTCGACGTTAAGCATGGGCTTCCATTGGGCGGGTCGAACACTCGTGTAGTAGCCAAACCACACCTCCCGGCCTCCTCCGAGGTCATTGTGCTCGTTGGGTCCAGGCGGTCTGAAGAACGAGCGCCCAACCGGTGCAAGGTTGATCGAGGGGCTGTGCCTCAAGACGATGTCGATGGCCTGAAGGACTTCCTGCGGCACAGTTTGTACGCGCTTTTGGAAGACACCATGCAGGGCGTCCAGGTTCACTGTGGCCGCGTACTGGATCTTGATTATAAACTTCTGGGATCTTTGGTCTTCCTCGAGGTCGACTGTGAATGTGCGCTCGCGGAAGTTGAGCTGGCGGCGCGTGTACAGGTTCTTGCGGCCATCGAAAGCCGGGATGCAGTTGGCCAGGTCTTGCCGGTACTTCTTTACTAGGAGCTCGATGACAATCCGGTTGATCTTCGTGCTGAGACATCGGTACTTTTTCTGCTCAGGAACCTTGGTCTCCTGGGCAGTCTCAGAGGAGATCTCGACGTCATAGTGGTAGACGCTGCCAGACGGTATCTCAATGCTGAAGTGGTTGGCAAGAAGTTGTATGGTCCGGCCCAGCTGGCCGTGGGCGGGCCGCCGCGGGAAGTGAGAGGGCAGGGTTCGCTCGAGCTCCTGCGCCGTGATTGGTGGCAATTAGAGCAGAGCATGAACAATTAAGGATGCACGCACTGTCTCGTGTGTTGAGCGTCACATAACTTTGACCGAAAGGCTTCGATCTACACTACACTGCAGGACCGGTTCCGGTGAGTCTTAATGAAAAAAGCCTCCTGCACCCCGTGCGTTGTAGCGAGCCCATTAAAGGACGGCGCTTGATCATTGATATGCTCCAGTGAGAATGTTTTAAATGTTTCGTGCAAGCGAAGCTATCTGCAGTCAATATCTTAATTTCAGCGTATTCGAGACTTCCTATATCTTTTCATCACTCTTTTCATGCTCACAGGTTGGCGCTCTTCAGCCAGCCCTACCCAATCGGCCCCACCGCCGGCTGCCGACGAGTTCGGTAATTCACCCCTGTAGAATGGGGTCGGGGGGGGGGGGCTTCCTGAACCGCCGAAGAGACGCTTATTACTCGCAGTGGCCATAGCAGCTGCCTTACTTTTGAATCTAACTGTTAAGTGGAAGCCCACGGGGCCGTTGCCCTCCCCTTCCCCCCGCACCTGTTACCAGGAGCGGTCATGCCCGAGGGGGAATCGAGGAATGTACGTCGAGGCGTGACGCCCGCGCTTAGGGTGAAAGGCGGCACTAATCCTTTCGGTCCCGACGCGTGGCAACCGGTGCATCGTATGCGCATGCAGCGAGCTGCGCATTCCACTGGGCTCGCGACAGCCCACGGGGACAATGCCCCCCCCCCCCCCGCACCTGCTACCAGGAGCGATCATGCCTGGGGCGGGCCCTGGGCTCCGCCCACTAGTACATACGATGCAATTGCTTTGCTATTGGTCCAAATTGGGCGAGAGCTAGATTACTCAAGCTCCGCCCAATTATCGAAGGGGTTAAAACCCGCGGGAAACGACGACTTAGACGAGCGCGCCGAGTCTCAAGCTCGGCCGTTTTTAACAGCCTTTTTTAAATAGCCTTTCTTTACCAGCCTTTTCTTTAAACTGCCTTGTCATCACCACCTTGTATTTCAATCACGTCTTTAATAAATAAGTTTTGCTTTAAGAAGTTGGAATTGCTGCCCCAACCGGCAACGTGTCGCCGGACGAAGACCTGAAGTACTCTTCGTACTGCTAAAAGACGTTCCCATCGGTAGGAGGGCAGAGGAAAGTTTAACTGGTGCCGTGACCAGGATCGTCTGAGCGGCTTCCTGCAGAGCGGTTGGAGGCAGTACCTTCCGGAAGATTGACGGAGCACAAAATCTTGGGGAGAAGCCCCGGGGACCAAAGTCCAGGCGAGGTCTCGGAGTCAAGGCTCCACGTCAGCGCTGACAGCGAGGAAGCGGACCGACGGAGCGGAGCGCGGCGACTTCGGCGGCATCTGTGGCTGGCGGCTTCATCGGCCTGGAGGACGTGACGGGCACCGCAGTGAACACCGGTGGGACTCCCACCCCTTCCGCCACCAGCTCAACGTGAACAGCGGAAAGACACCGACCCAGCGCAGCACGAACAAGAAGTCTGCAGAACACAGGTGGGCCCTTTCCCGTTTTCTCCGGGAACGCGATGTCAGTCACTACCCGAGCACAGAGGCTGCGCGTGGGAAGTCGAAACGCTAGTGACACGGACTCTGACGGGGAAGACACGGAGAACGTGACGATTATGGATGGGCAGAGAGCTAACACCCCGGCGAGTGACAGCAGCCAGGGTAGCGCGCGCTTGAGGGAGCAGGAGCTCGAGATTGAAGCTCTTAGGCTAAAAATTCAGCTCCAGACGCTGATTCAGAGAGGTAAGGGCACCTCGGGAAATGGCAGCAGAAGGGAAAAATTGGGTCGGCACGCGGATGATCTAAGGGCAGTCCTCGCGCCAATGCCACAGTCGGAAGACCTCATTCCTGCGTGGTTCAAAAGCGCCGAAAATATGATAAGGGCCTGCGAGATCCCGAATGACATCGCGGGGCCAATTATAATGCCCTTCCTGAATGGAAAAACTCGGGCACTCGTGGCTAACCAGTCGGTCGACACGGTAATGAGTTTCGAGAAAATTCGGGAGCTAGTACTCGCGGAGCTCAGATTGACTGCTGAAGAATACAAGCGGAGGTTCTACACTTGTAGAAAAGATGCCGAAAGCTAGGGTCAGTTTGTCACCCAATTGGACGTAACGCTTGGATACTACTTGCAAAGTAGGAAAGGGAGAACATTAGAGGACGTTCGGGCCTTAATGGTGGCAGACCGCGCTAAGCAGACTATGCCGGACAAAATGCGCGAGTACATTCTCCAACAGGAGACAGATAAGTGGTTGAAACCCAAGGAGCTTGCGCAACTTGCCGAACAATATGAAGACAGTAGGCGTGGGCGCCGTCAAGGGGCTGCAGAGGAGCCGAAAAAGTATGAGGCAAAGCCGCGCGAGCCACGGAACCAAGGAAATCGATCCAAGGACGAACACAGGGAACCGCCAAAATGCTATGGCTGTGGTAAATTCGGTCATGTGCAGTGGAACTGCCCACAGAAGAGGCCCAATGTAGGGTCTGGTGATGATCTAGGTCGTCACCAGCAGGACGCAAAGATGACAGCGAGAGCCGCGGTCGAATCCGTAACGCGAGCTGAGGGTATGTATGGGCGCGTCCCTCAAGGCCCATTAAGAATCCTTCAAAAGGCATGGACAGGGAACTGGACACCACCTATGGGCCTAAATAAGGCTACGTCAGAGTTTCTGATCAAGCTGCGGCAGCAAATGGCTGAAGTAGCAGGGAGGGTAGATCACCAAATCAAGCAGCTGCAGAAAGCGTATGCGGAGAAATACAATCTAAGGGCACGGGCCAAAGGGTTCTGTGAGGGTGACGAAGTCCTCGTGTTAGATACGAACCAGCAGAACAAGATGCGACCTAAATGGGCGGGCCCAGCAACGATTAAAGAATATAGACGACCCGATAGCTGTGTTGTCAAGTTCAGAGATGGTTCTGAGCGATGGGTGCACGCCAATAGACTGAGAAAGTATTACGCCAGAGTAAACAACGTAGGCGTAATTTTTGAGTCTGACGGAGAGTTTGGGGATATAAAAGGTGTTCCGGAATTGCATACTGGGAGTTGCACCTTTGAATCCACACTACATGAGTCCACGCATCTGACCCAGGAACAAATCAGGGAGCCGCCTGTGCTAGGTAGATGGATCGGACATCGCGGGCCAAGGAACGTACGGGACGGTGGCCCAACCTGAGTGTGTGTCTGTGAGTGCTTGTGGACTGACATCTCAAGAGCATTAATGATGTACCCCTTGTGTGATGAGTTTAGACTGTTATTTGCTCGCAAAGAGAAAAATATGTAAATCTGAGTGTAGATGCATGCAACAAGATATCCTTGTGAACCTACTCTTTTCGCTATTGCCATAAGTAGGATGTGAAGTGCCCCTCCTTGGTTTGTGTTTTTTTTTGTGCTGGTACTTGTGCTTTCGCGCGTTTTGTATGTTGTTGAAGGCCGGATGCTTTGTGCTATTGTGGGCTTCGGTATGTTGTTTGTACAAGTGTCCCCCAACATTCTTGGTGGGGAGGTGTTAAGTGGAAGCCCACGGGGCCGTTGCCCTCCCCCCCCCCCCCCCCACCTGTTACCAGGAGCGGTCATGCCTGGGGCGGGAATCGAGGAATGTACGTCGAGGCGTCACGCCCGCGCTTAGGGTGAAAGGCGGCACTAATCCTTTCTGTCCCGACGCGTGGCAACCGGTGCATCGTATGCGCATGCAGCGAGCTGCGCATTCCACTGGGCTCGCGACAGCCCACGGGGACAATGCCCCCCCCCGCACCTGCTACCAGGAGCGATCATGCCTGGGACGGGCCCTGGGCTCCGCCCACTAGTACATACGATGCAATTGCTTTGCTATTGGTCCAAATTGGGCGAGAGCTAGATTACTCAAGCTCCGCCCAATTATCGAAGGGGTTAAAACCCGCGGGAAACGACGACTTAGACGAGCGCGCCGAGTCTCAAGCTCGGCCGTTTTTAACAGCCTTTTTTAAATAGCCTTTCTTTACCAGCCTTTTTTTTAAACTGCCTTGTCATCACCACCTTGTATTTCAATCACGTCTTTAATAAATAAGTTTTGCTTTAAGAAGTTGGAATTGCTGCCCCAACCGGCAACGTGTCGCCGGACGAAGACCTGAAGTACTCTTCGTACTGCTAAAACACGTTCAAATCGGTAGGAGGGCAGAGGAAAGTTTAACTCTAACCGACAGACAAATCTGAAAAAAAAAAATACGCAGCAGCGCGAGGCGTAGAAATGCGCGTGCGTGAAACAGTCGCTGAAAAGAGCTCGCCAACCTTCGCTCGGGATTGTGGCTTCTGTGTTCAATGTAGAAATATATGGTTCAGGTGTTTATGACGAGAGAACATAGTGGTTGAGCTAGGTTATATACACGGCTGGTCAAAAGTCTCCGGGCCACAGGGCTTGCTTCTTTTGAGCAGTATATCATGGCATTTAAGACGCGAATAAAGCTATCAAGGTTCGCAGAGAACAAAAGCCTCTTCCGCCCTCAATGGATATTTTGAGTATTTGAGGGTGTCATGTCTGCCTAATTATACAGCTCAAAAACAGTCCCTGTGGCCTGGGAACTTTTGACCGACCCTGTACTTTCCTCAGAATATATTTCAGATCCCTGTGCTATCTTGCGCACATATGGCATGGACGATCGGGACGATTGCAAAATCAAGGAACCGCACTGCGTGGTGGGTGTGTTCATCAAAATCGAGACAGTAATTACTAGTTTTTTCCCTGCCTTAACTTATTTATTCAGGAAACCAAGGACATGGTGGCGCAAGAGCTGTAGAAGCATTTCTTGCAAGCATTATAAACCACTCAAAGTTCAACTGTGGGCGGTTTTGAATGTTTTTAGACGTGGCATTATGTTCCACTACGCATCACATTTCTTAAGTCCTTTCTCTGCGCCTCAGAAACCGTTTTTCAAAATCCTCAGTAGAAGCCCTTTAAAACAGCAAAAACAAAGAACGCCGAAACTAAAACTGGGTTTTCCTTAAAGTGTGACATCGAGACAGAAGCTTGTCGTCATGCATACTGTCACAGAACCTCTCGGCGCGTTGACTGAATAAACTGGAGACCATAAGCGACCGACCACTGTTTGTGTGAAGTGACCATAGACAGAGGTCTTATTTTTTTTTCTTGAGCAAACTCAAAGAAAATATCGAGGGGCATGCAGCTGGTGACGTCACAGTACAATGTCTCCCACAGAAATCTTCCCTATTTCTGAGCAAGGAAGGCGACAGGCTGAACCTGGTGAACAGCCTAGTCATCAGCAGAATAACTTACTTCCATATCACCGCATGCTAAAAAGTGAAGAAAATCAGGCAGAGGTCCTAATCAAAGTAGCCTACAAGACAGCTTTGGGCTTACCCAGAAACACGTCGAACGACAAGCTGGCAGAACTGGGGCTGCAAAACACGTTCGACGAGTTAAGCAGGGCACAAGTCATGTCAGAGATACAATGGCTAAGGAACTCGGCAACAGGGAGGGAGCTCCTACGGAGGTTGAACTATAAGGGGGTCCACGACATAGAGGATAGATCGGCAGACATCCCAGACGAAATACGTCGAACCTACCAGGTTAGCCCTATACCCAGGAATATGGATCCAAATCTACACGCAGCCAGAAGACAGGCAAGAGCTGCATATGTAGAGGCGAAGATAGCCACACAAGATCAGGTAGTCTACACTAACGCCACTCTGTACCCGTGGACTCGTAGCCAAAACATCAAGAAAACGGTATCGGTTGTCAACACAAAGGAGGTTTGCCTCATCAGCGGCGCATCCACGAGAGATGGGACGATAATTAAAGCAGAGGAGATAGCCGTAGCTCTAGCGGCAGCCGAGGCTTATCGCACCAACAAATCTCTCACAATCACAACAGATTCCCAAGATGCGTGCAGACGCTACATGGTAGGAAGAATCAACAAGAAAACACTAAGAATTCCCTTGAAAACGCAGCGAACCAACGAAAAGATCAACATAGGATCTACTGGGTGCCGGGACACGCCGGAATCGAAAGCAATCTGAAGGCGGACAAGCTAGCTCGCGAGCTGACTATCCGAGCTGGTGCGTCAAATGCCTCGGACGGCCCGGAGGTGACGGTAGAGCTCACGTACGCAGCTATCCTCAACCTCATCAAAGGCAGAAGACGCAAATACCCCCGCCACATCCTCTGCTAACACAACATGAAGCGACATGTTGGAGAAGACTCCAAACAGGAGCCTTCCACAACCTTCACATTCTACATAAGATGTATCCGGAGCAGTATAGGGATGCATGTCCGTGGTGCGGGGCAACCCCCACGCTGTATCATATTACACGGGAATGCATACACAATGTAGCTTTCCGAGGTAATAAAGAGCGAAGTGTGGAGCAGTGGGAACCGGCTAACCAGCAGCCAGCTCAAGGTCCTAAGAGACCTAGTGAGCCACGCATGCCGGATGGCCAGGTACAGTGGTGCCTTGGACTAGGAGCGCCAACCACGCTCAACCTGGAAGACATCGGCAATCTTCGAGCAAGCAGCAAGACTCCTTTATTACAGCACTAAAGTTTATTCACTCACTCACACACTCGTCGCGACTGGGGCGACAAAATTAGAAAAATTTAATCCTCATGAAACAAAACCGGCGCCCGGCGGCGAAGCTCGGCAAAAGGAACTACCGTGGAAATTTCGGCATTCGTGGAGGTCGGAAGGACGCGCCAGCCGCTCATTAACAGCGAAAGATGAGCAACATACGGGACTCTTTCTTTGAAAAGAGAATGTGCAGAAGCATAATTTATAAGAATAAACAGCTACGGCCCAAGGAAACATCAGTTTGCCAGAGTGGATGTTTGGACTCGACGATGGCTCATTTAGCTTGGAGTAAAAGCTTATTTAACGAGTGACTGAAAAAGACAATACACTCACCGCGATGGCTCACTGGTTAGAACGCTCGGCTGCTGATCCGGTTTCCCAGGTTCGAACCCGACCGCACCGGCTGCGGTTCTTTGGAGAGAGAATACGCTAAGGCGCCCGTTTGCTGTTCGTTTCCAGTACACGTTAAAAATCCCCAGGCGGTCAAAATTGTCCCGTAGCCCTCCACTACGGCACTACTTCACTTCTTCTTTCACCCCCCCTTTGTCCCTTCCCTTATGACGTATTACGGATATCCACCGATATGTGAGACAGGTACTGCGCCATTTCCTCCCCCCCCACCCCCGGAAAAAATAATGTGGATGGGGAAAGAATGCGCAGTATGTCTCACATATCGTTGGACACCTGAACCGCGCCGTAATGGAAGAGATAAAGGGGGGAGCGAAAGAAGCAAGGAAGAAAGAGGTGATGTAGTCGAGCGCTCCGGAATAATCTCGACCACCAGGGTACACCCGCCCCGGTGGCTCAGTGGTTAGGGCGCTCGACTACTGATCCGGAGTTCCCGGGTTCGAACCCGGCCGCGGCGGCTGCGTTTTTACGGAGGAAAAACGCTAAGGCGCCCGTGTGCTGTGCGATGTCAATGCACGTTAAAGATCCCCAGGTGGTCGAAATTATTCCGGAGCCCTCCACTACGGCACCTCTTCTTCCTTTCTTCTTTCACTCCCTCCTTTGTCCCTTCCCTTACGGCGTGGTTCAGGTGTCCAAAGATATATGAGACAGATACTGCGCCATTTCCTTTCCCCCAAAACCAATTAATTAATAACACCAGGGTACCTTTAACCTGCACTGACATCGCACAGCACACGGGAGCCTTAGCGTGTTGACTCCATAAAAACGCAGCCGTCGCGGTTGGGTTCGAACTCGCGATCTCCGGATCAGTAGCCGAGCGCTCTAACCACTGAGCCACCGCGGCGGGTTGGATCAGCCCAGCTAATCCAGAATATACAAAGCGAAAGCGATATTGAGCTCTCCACTGACCCACAGAGTCGGTTGTGCGCCTTTACATTCGTGAAAAAACGGTCTTTGCCAAGTTGTCAACGCCAATGAACTATGAACGCCGTCGGCTCACTTGTTTTGTTTACTTTTCGAGGGAAGGAAATGGCACAGTAATCATCTCGCATATCTCGGCGGACACTCTAACCGCGCCGACAAGGAAGGCATAAAGGAGGGAGGCAAAGAGGAACGCGAAAACAAAATTGAAAGTTGGATTTTGAGGAAAGGCGTGGCGGTGCGCAGCGGCGGAACACTTGTGGCTCGGTGCTACCAGTGGCGCATGCGCAGTAGTGGGTAGAGAGCGAGAGAGAAAAATGGGCCGTGTGTCATCACTGCTCCTCGTGCATGCGCAGCACGGCTCTCCAGGAATCATGCGAAACTGCGCAACCTGCGGCCAGTAAAGCTTTCGCTTTATAAACAAATATTTCATACGCTGGCAACACAACACTCGGCCGCCGGCGTATATGTACTGAACCCAAAGGCTAAACCTGACGACGCACCAATTGCTTGAGCCAACCTTTATCCAGGCCATGACTGAGGCCCTGAACCTCACAGAAGAAACTGTGAACATTGAAAATTGATTTTCAGGGAAAGGAAATGCTGCTGTATCTTTCTCACATATTGGCGGACACATGAAACGCGCCATAAGGGAAGAGAAAAAGGAGGGCGTGAAAGAGGAAAGGAAGAACGAGGTGCTGTAGTGGAGGGCTCCGGAATAATTTCAGTCACCTGGGGAGCTTTAATGTACACTGACATCGCACCGCACATGGGTGCCTTTGCGCTTCGCCTCCACCGAAATGAAGCAGCGCGGTCGGATTCAAACCACTCATTTATATGCGGTTGTTACGTCGCAAACTAATAACTTATAACCTAACTTATAACTTATAAACTTATAAACGAAGCGGTTTATAACGAAACTAATATAACGAAGAAATTATGATTGCACGTGGAAGCTCGACCAACAGGGACTATTACGAAGCTACAGTTATAACGAAGTAATTGCCGGAAACCTTCAACTTCGTTGTAAAGAGGTTCAACTCTATTTGGACCGCTGGCATAACTAGCTGCACAGCATGGTTTATAACGATATAATGGATATAACGAAGGAATTACGATTCCCCTCGGGAGCTCCTTCAACACTGCATATAACAAAGCAAAAGCCGGGAACGAACTCTCAGCTTCGTTATAACGAGGTTAAACGAGCTACATGGCATGCCTCAAGATGAAGCCCTTTCCGTGAAACAGTACGCACCTTGATCCTGACATCGTCACCCGGAGTGGCCTGGTCGCCAGCTTCGGAGGTTTGCTGTGTCACCGCAACGGGCGGCGTGCATGGTGGCGACGGTGGTAGGGCAGCTGCTGCCGGCTGACTGCCACTCACGGCGGCTGCTGCGGATGCAGGCCGGGGGTTGCTGGCAGCTACGTTGGCGGAACCCGAGGCGGCGGCGGCCCCGTTGCTGGGACGGGAGGCGCTGGGCTGAGCGCTGGGCTCCGCGGCCGTGGTCGGGCCGCCGCTGACGGCGCACGGCTGCGGGCTTGCCGCGGCGCCCTGCTGGAGTGCTTGCGCGAACGAAACCCGCGAGGGACCGGCGGGCGACGGAGCAGGATTGGTGGCTTGGTTGCCACCGCTGGCGGAAGGCACCGCTGCGAGCCGAAAATGCATATTTAACGTCGGCTCTGTATATCGGCTGCGTTTGCGATCATAGCGATCGTTACGACACGCATATATACACTGCCGAAAGCAGAAGACTGGACAGCCGTCGCCGGAGCTCCGTTGGTAGAGCACCGGACGCGAAATTCAGAGGTCGTGAGTTTCGGATCCCACCGGCGGCATGTGGTTGCTTTTCTTCTGCTTTCTAATGAATTATCTTTAAAAAGGTTCGCTTCTTTATGGTGGTTTAAAGTCGCAAAGAGACTAAAAAGTCATTGCCCTATTAAGCCTCCACTGATGAACACCACAAATTATTTAAGAAAGCATCCCCTAAGTTTCTTGGTTTCGGTGACTGTTGGCTTCCGTCATGTCATAACGAGCACCTCTTGTCCCTTCCCTCGTCTGCTCAACGGGAAAAGACAGCTGGTATAGAGTACTTAGTCGATGGTTTGATCGAAAGCCGTCTGGTCAGGTCAGCACAGAGGTCAGCAGAATCAGTCTTCGGTTTACTGATCATGTTAAAGTGCGCAGCTGACTGCAATTAACATATTTGACATGGTCAGTGACCGAGAATGCAGTATAGAGTGGTCGAGAGCATATGTCGCAACAGCCGTCCCAACTCAGACAGCTGTGCAAGCCGATAGTGGCATGCACCGTGACTAAACCCGACCAAACCCGCAGCGACCCCAAACAGCGTCGTAAACCCTTTGCACTGAAGAACTGAGTGCTCGGCCCTAGCTGGCGCACATGGTCTTAATTTTCACACAAACGGGATCAGCCCTCCCCCACAGCAACAAAGAAGCGATAAGCCCCGCCGTATTCAATAAATTTGCGACACACGCGCAAGCTTTCCCTATAGTTCGCTATTTGAGAAGAAAAAAACAATTTTCAATTTAACTTGGCTAACCCTGGAATACAGCGAAAAGCAAGGACGCTTGATGAGTGTCTCAGGCTCGTCTATGGCAGCGCCTGCATGGACAGCCGTTCTATAGCATATACCCACACGCCCAGGTGGCTTAGACGCACTATTACTGGGGCTTAGACCCCCATCGAATGTTTTTAAGCTCAAAGGTGAACCCAAATCTCACCTAATGTCAAAGGCCAAAGATCAGATGTCAACTAAAGGTCATGGGTCAAGGTCAGGGGTCAAGAGTTCGACCCGTATCTGTACCACGTACGGTCATGCACGGCTAAAGTGGTTGGGCTGAAGGTCGTTCAAGGCTATTCTCCGGCCTATGGGACGACTCCTTTACCAAACGTGGTGAAGCTTTTCGCTTCGTGTTCAACGGCAGTGACTTCTTTCATTTCATTCATTTTAGAGCGCAGCTCGCCCGTTCCTGAGTTCCGCGTCGTAGCCGGTGTAACATGCTAGCCGACAGGTGACGTGTTACTCAGTGTGACAGGTGCCGTGTTGGCAGGGAGCAGCAGAGCGAAGCGCCACCTGCCATCGCGAGAGGAATGGACAGCCGGAAGGCAGCTGCTACGGGACGATTCCGGAGGGTGGCTAGCAACATAACACGACACCTGCCAAGCGGTAGCAGGCGGCATGCGAAGAGCTGCGCTCAACTTTCGGATTACCGTCTGTCGCAATCGGCCTTCAATTTTTTTTTTCATTTATATATCGGCCGTAAAGAATACACGTTTCTTGCCGCGGATAACGCTTGCTGTCACGAAGAATGTCAGCACATGCTGGTGGCGGGAAACTCACTTCTCCAATTCCTTTTTTTTCCTCAAAATCGACGCAGTCCAGAACATCGTCAGCGCCAATGCCAATGATCACAATGAACGCGGCGGTGGCGGCTGACTGACGTCATAGCCGTCACGTGGTTTCTCCTCGGTTCAAGGTCAAACTCTCGTACACAGCGAAGCAGCTACGCAGGGTAGTAGTAAAGCCTTCGCTTCACGGGAAGGGGACGATGAAGTGGCTGCCTGGCCCTAATGAGCAATGATGTAGGGGCTCTCGCATATGTGGCGAAGGCTGCTTGCCACCGGGGGTACCTGTTGCTAAACCGTCGTCATCGCTTCAGATGACGCGGCTGTTGAGACGCGCGTCCTTTCTTCCCAACTTTCCTCTCATATCTCTTTTAACTCTCCTACTGTCTGCCCGCGGCAGCGATTATCTGTACGTGGCAGTGATTGTGCATCAGCTGGAACCAGTGGGCGGGCCTGTTAACTTTTCATTATTCCCTCAGTCGAAACAACAGCAGCAATACCGTGCCACTCATCGCGCCACACAGCGGGACGCCAAGCTGTTAATCCGGCTTGATTAAACCCGTCAGCCCCATAGGTTGCACACTCTAACCTTGAAACAAAAGACACGCTGTCGCGATAAATAGGGATCACAATCCGGAGAAAGAGACATTTGCTGAAAATAAAAAATTGATTTTTGAGGAAAGAAAATGACGAAGTAAAAATCTCGCATATCTCGGTTTACACCTGAACCACGCCGGAAAGGAAGGGATAAAGGAGGGTGTGAAAGAAGAAATGAAGAAAGAGGTGCCGTAGTGGAGGGCTGCGGAATAATTTCGATCACCTGGGGATCTTTAACGTGCACTCACATTGCGCAGAACACTCGCCTTTGCGTTTCGCCTCCATCGAAACGTGGCCGCCGCGGTCGTATTCGAACCCGGGTTCCCCGGAAGAGTAGCCGAGCGCACTAACTACTTATCCACCGCGGCGGGTAATGCGGATAGCCCATGCCAAAAATGCGGTGGAAACAGAGTAAGGACGCTGAAACACGATGCCCGAAAGACGCGGGTTCAATCTCGGCCGCGGAGGTCGAATTTCGATGGAGGCGAAATTCAGAGGCCTGTGTTCTGTGCGATGTCAGCGCACGTTAAAGAACCCCAGGTGGTCGAAATTTCCGGAGCCCTTCACTACGGCGTCCCTCATAGCCTAAGTCGCTTTATGACGTTAAACCCAAATAAACCATAAAGGAATCTTAAATGCGCTGAAGAGATTGTTGTGCGGAGCTGCAGAGGGATTGCTGTGCACCAAGAAGAACGGGCTAAAACGAGACAGCAGCGCTCGGAAACGTGCCGCGGATCAAGGCACTGACCAAGCGGAAGAGCGTTCCACAGCACCCGCCCCGTGTCAGGTCAGCAGCATGGCCGGAACACACAGGCGCACGGGCGACGCGTGCAGTAGCGTGGCTTTTTGGGCTTGTTGGTACATAGTTCCAATACACTGTGTAGCGCAGCAAAAGACGAGGACACAAGCGCTCGTGGTGTTCGTCTCTCGTCTCTTGTGTCCTCGTCTTTTGCTGCGCTACACAGTGTATTGGAGCGTGCAGCAGCGCGTGCTCGAGGAGCGTCGAGACGAACAGTGCGCGTGCGCAAGGCGAACGTTCGGCAAGGCATTCACGGCAGGAACGCGCCGCCGGTCACAAATGCGCGGCTCGGCTGGACCCCTTTTTTTATAGGTCCTCTCAGAAGAAAAAACGACGTGATCCGAAGCGACGCGATCCTTTGTATTGGGTTATGCGTTTCAGTTAGGTACTTCACATAACCTGTTAGCACTGACGTTCGTAGCATCCCTGGAATTTGATAATTTTGTTCATTTCGCATACATTCTATCGTATAGCAATGCTACCGTACATCAAGTATTCCCGAGACAGCAGCATTAATGCAAAACGTTGCTTGTGCTAACAAGAGAGACTAATATTAATGATATCGAAAGAGTGCATTGTCCACAACTCAGGTTGGAGCTTGAGCAAGCTGAAGGCGTTGCAATTTCACTAAGCGTGCGGGCTTTGTTCGAACAAAGCAAGGCTCTTCGCAGCCTGAGGGCAGCGCGCCCAATACCGGCGTTGCATATGGCGACACTGTACGAAGCACAAGGACGGAGACGCGCAAAGGGTCGCGCGAGCCCGAAGTTCGAGCGACGTACGCAGTCCAAGGGCCACTTCACATACAAGGGAAAACGCCAGCGATTTCTGCAGCCGCGGCGCACAAAGCCGTTTCGAGACGTCGCGGCGCGTCGAACGGCCAGAGCGAAGAGGTTCAATAAATGTGCGAGTTCTTCGATGCAACGCGCCGCTCTATCGCTCTGCTCGCTCATTTGCTTGCACGTGAACGAACCTTAACGCGATTAGAAGGGTGCCGAGGTCGCTTGGGCTCAACCGAACCAGGTATATTTTTTTCCCTCAAGTCGCGGTCAGTCACGCTCACATAAAAACGATGGTACATTATAGCGAGAACAAACGGATAACGAAGCTCGTGCATTTCGTTGAGCTTTCTCGCAAAAATTTAATGCTTTAGAACACAATCATCCTAGCCCACGAGGTTAGGCCTAAAGCGACCAGCAAGTGACGCCAGATGAACAAAGGGATCGAGCACCGAAACGAGACTGCGGCGGAGGCCACAGAACCGAAAGGAAATTCGCTACGCACCTGGAGGTCCAGCAGCTGAGTCGTTTTTCTTCTTGTCTTTGCGCTTTCCTTTCCCCATTTAGATAGCAGGCCACAAACACAAATGGCAGTCACCGGAACGGACGTCTTGACTGCCTGTCGAGCCCCTAGAGAAAGGCAAAATGGCTGCGCTGTTTCTCCTTTATAGTGGCCTTTTCCGCTCTGCGATTGGCTCATATTCGACGCCACGAGCTGCACGTGTTCCGCCGTCATTGGCTACGCTTGGAGACGTCATGCGCGTGCCGGCGCTTCTGCCTCCAAGAACGCATAAAGAAAAAAAAACTGTATGGAACCAAAGGGAATTGTCGTACGATAACGCTCTACCACTGCTCCTTATGGGAACCCAAGGTCCCGGCGCGTCTCGAACACGCGCGCTGTGGAAGTCGAAGACAACAAGTGGAGGGTGACTCCGCTTTGAAACCCAATTATTCCTAGAAGCTACTTTGCTGAGAGGGTATAGTTCGCAAAATACAGAGGCGCATACCATGGTCACGGACGTACAAAGTGAGAAAAAGTTACGAGCGCTGTTAGCATTCATTTCCCATTTTGTGCAAGTCCGTGGTTTCAGCTCAGAGATCAACATGACTGAGCCACCGGAATGCGGCAAATAAAAAAACTGTAGCGATTTGTCAACATTTCTGGCTTTTATTTATGCCTATATGTATTTGTTAATGCATCCGTTTAATTCATTTTATTCCCACGTGCTAGCGTGGTTAAGTCTCGGAGTAAGGAATGTGTTTTACTGCCCACATGTGAGGCGACACTGGTGGTGGTAGTGGTGTTATTAAAAATAATAGTGAAAAGGAAGGAAAAGATTTTTGCTAGCCCCGGCATCTGCCATCGATACTGAAGCACCTGAGCTGGGGCAGCGGAAATAAAGGACAGCAGGCAGAATGAAGAAATGAAATGAAAGAGGTGAGGGGACAGGAAGAGAGGATAGGGGGAGAAGTAATATGTACAAACTATATACACAATAAGAAATGTGTCCAGGTTGTGCGCGTGATTAGTTCATTTTAGAGGAATTAAATCACACACGTGCACAGCACTGTGTTGGTTACAACTGGAGTGGGGCGTCCAGTTATTAATCGTTCAAGGTAGAACTCGCGGACCGTTCGGTCACAGCGTGTAAATACCTCACTGAGAACAGACGGGACGTCAAGCCCGTTTGTTCGAGGAAAGCACAGAGGCTCACCAAAGTTCGCTCACGAGTGCGCGCTCTGCCCTGCGGCCACAATAGCGTCTTGATGGAGTCTGGTAGTATGCCCTGCGCCCTATAGGCCGCGAGCATATCGCGACGAGCATCGGCGAACGCGGCACAGTGAAGGAGCAGGTGTTCTAGTGTTTCCGCTGCATCCGTCACACACATCACTCGTCGCGATTCCGTGACGCACCCGTCGTTCCCCGGGACACACGCAGCCAATGCGCGCGCGGTGGTAGTGGTGAAAAACATTTATAAGCAATTAAATTTTTTACAGAAAGGTGATTGGGGTAGAACCCTATTGGCCCTTTCCCCTCACAGTACTAGGTGGAGCCCCTATTCCGGGGCCCCATTGGCAAGCAATGCCGCCCGCGTCCGTTGAACCAAGGCCTTTTGGCTCCTCAGGTCTTGACAGCCGAGCAGGGCCGCCTCCCAGTCCTCTCTGGTGGGGTTGGGGTTGGGGGGGATAGATGGGTTAGATTGACACGCCCAAACCATGTGGAAGGTGTCAGACACCTCCCCACAGAACTGGCACGTGCCATCACTTCACTTCACTTCACTTTATTCACCTTAAAGACCCCCTTCAGGGGGTATTACATAAGGGGTGGGTTAATATGTTGATCAACAAGTACAAGTCATTGCTTTGAAATAATTGCTTAGCGTATCTGAAAATGCAGACAGGTGTGTGATGGCAGCGATATCGGTGGGGAGGCCATTCCAGTCCACAACAGTTCGGAGAAAAAATGAACCTGAAAAAGTTGCAGTACGCGACACAGGGCGGGCGATCTGAAACGGATGGCAAGTGCGGTGAGATATGCGGTTCGGATGAGTAATGTAGGGTGGTTGATTTAGAGAACTATGGAAAAACTTGTGGAGCAAATAGAGCCTGGCAATGCGGCGGCGGTCTGCGAGGCTTTCAAGAGCGGAATTCTTCTTCAGAGCTGAAACGCTGGTGGTATATGAATATGCAGAGTGAATGAAACGAATGGCGCGGTTCTGAACTGATTCGAGTGCATTTGTTAGGTATGCATGGTGTGGGCTCCAGATGGGGCTGGCGTACTCAAGTTTGGGTCTGATGAGGGTTTTATAAGCGAGCAGCTTCACGTGTTGCGGCGCATGACGAAGATGACGTTTCATGAATCCTAGAGATCTGTTAGCAGATGATATGATTGTGGTAATGTGTGTTCGCCAAGAAAGATCGCTGCAGAGGGTGACACCAAGATACCTAAACGATTGGACGCTTTCTGTAAACGAGTTAGCAACTGCATAGGAAAAAATAAGAGGGTTGTGTTGTCGATGAAAGGAAATGAGTTTGCATTTGTTAGCATTTAGCGTCATTAGCCAGAGGTCACACCATTTATGGACATACGTTTCAATACATCAAAGGATGTATTGAAACGCGCGCGGAGGATCATTGCACGTTGTGACCGTGTAAGTGCGCGACAGCCGGTGACACTGTCGACGCGCTCACCTCCCGTGATGCGTGGGTCGGGGTGCTGCTTTCGGAGATGGTCGTGGATGGCCGCACGCACGTCCTCCAGCGCAAGAGGCAGATCGCTGGCAGGTAGTTGGTGTGCAGCGGTCGCGAGGTCGTCAGCTTCTTCGTTGCCGGCGATGCCGCAGTGACCGGGCACCCACTGTGCACGCACAACACAACCTCTCTGCTCGAGGCGCTCGATGCGCAAGCGAATTTCTTGCACTAGTGGGGTACCGCGGCCGTTAGATTGCAGGCGGCTGAGGGCGGCGCGGGAGTCGCACAGCAGAGCACTCCTGGGCGGCGGAGGGCCGATGGTGAGCAGCAGGTCCAGCCCGAGCCGGATCCCCATCAACTCCGCCGTGGTGGAGGAGTCCAGGAAGGCTGCGTGTTGCTGGCTGTGCAGTCGCAGGGCGGGGATGGTGGCCGCCGCAGCAAGGGAGCAGCTGTCGCGGGCCACTGAGCCGTCGGTGTACACGAGCAGATGGTCCTGGAGCTCCTCGTGTATGACGGCTCTGGCCAGCTGCTGCAAAGAACAGAGGGGTGTGCTCCGCTTTCCCGCAATGCCGACAATCTCTCGCTGTACCTCCGAGGCAGCAGGCCAGGGCGCGCAGAAGCCGTAGGGGGGTTGGGCCTTG
Organism: Amblyomma americanum; assembly: GCF_052857255.1. Classification (NCBI taxonomy): domain Eukaryota; kingdom Metazoa; phylum Arthropoda; class Arachnida; order Ixodida; family Ixodidae; genus Amblyomma; species Amblyomma americanum. The sequence goes on along the minus strand of NC_135504.1, from coordinate 29,373,516 downwards.
GGTCAATTGCTCATACTCGAGCAGCGCCGCGCCCATTCGTGAGCGCGGGTGAGATGCATACACTGCAGCAGCGAGCCGCCGTACGGTGCGCGGTGAAGCCAGGCGACACTCTGATAAATTGGTTTTGGGGGAAACGAAATGGCGCAGTATCTGTCTCACATATCCGCGGTCCCCTGAACCGCGCCGTAAGAGAAGGGATAAAACAGGGACTAAGCGAATCTTCGAAGAAAGAGGTGCCGCAGTGGAGGGCTCCGGAATAACTTGGACCAACTGGGGATCTCTAACGTGCACTGACATCGCACAGCACACGGGCGCCAATCTCAGAGTTTATGTCCTGTCATTGCGGTGGCCATTGCTCTCAAAGGAGGCCCCGATGCACGATTCGCGGTCACAACCTTAGCACTCGCTGAATAAAGAGAAGCCGCCACACTTTGACGTCTTCCTGAGTGCGAGACGACAAAACAAAAATCAAGTCGGCGACGCTAGCCCAGGCTTAGCTCAGTCGGAATAACTAATACGCGTCTCGCTGTCGATCTCCGACGCCGGCGTTTGGTGGTATTGTAAGGTTATCGCAGACATCCATGTCTGAGGATATACATTCCCTAAGGTTTCCATGTTGTTGCGATTATAGGATGATAGAGGAAAGTGCACGGGCCTGCCGACGGGCTCCAGCTATGCCTAACCACTGCCGCGTGCAAACAAAGGGCAGTTCAGAGTGCTGTCAGGGAAACTACTGAGAGGAAAATGGTGCGCTGCATCAACTGCGTCCCCAGAAGCGGCGACGGCTGTATCTGCAAAAGATCCTCCTTTTCATCGCTGCTCTATCAATGCCGGAAACAGCTGTGGCGTAGGGCGTTTGGAACACTGTAGTGCTGCGTTTATATCTAGAGTATCGGCGCCCCTTGGATTGTTACGCTGCTCAATCGAGTAACTATATTTCAGACACCTCAGGGGCTGTTTATATCGAAAAACGCCCGTGTGCTGCACAACATGAGTCCTCGTTGAAGAACGCCAACCGATCGAAATTACTGCGTAGCCCTCAATTGCGCTGCCTCTTTTGCACTTCTTTATTTTTCGCTTCCTCTTTCGTTCCTTCCCTTACAGCGCGGATAGGCCACGGAGGAGTGTGTTATCTAACCGTTCCCTTTCCCAGCCTACGCTAACTATACCGACACCCTGCGTATTCAGAATAGTATAGCGGGGTTATGCGGCCACAGAAGGAACGATCTCGGAGGCACCGTTTGCCAGGGCCACGGGTCACTTTATCGCTCAAGGACATGTGGATGTTCCCTGGTCTGAAACTTTCCTGTTATCCAATATTACGCCGACAGCAACACCGTTTGCGCAAAGGATAGCCCTCCACAAATCTACAGCTGTAAACACCCACCACACATGCGATCCAGAGAAAAATCAAGAGGGAACAGCACGGCATTCGAAGCTAGTGATGAGGAGTAGAATTGAATCTGAACAGTGTTGCGGCAACTGCAAGAGATTCGAAGAAACGCACAGTTGAAAGTGGCGTACTGTAGGTTTAACGAACCGGGGGATGGGAGACCTCTCGGGAGCGGACGCCCCCGCCGAGGCGCCTCGCCGTACGCGGAGATTACAAACTTTTATCGCTGGCTAAGTTTCACGTATCCCACTCCTCACCCCGACGTGGACAGAGCGCAACCCACGACACTCAGACGCCTACAAACAAAGACCATTCTTAGCCCCTACCGATTACGTTTAATCACCAACGGTGAATGTGACCCTGCATGCCCGCACTATGGTGACGGGACGCATGCCACACAAGACCATATAATATGGGAATGCGCTAGCAACCCCGCTCCGACGACACTCTTGCCTGCCTCCTCGGCGGATGAATGGGACAAACTCTTGACCAGTTCAGGAAAAACAACGCAGCTGGCCCTCATCACGCGAGCTCAAGAGGTCGCCCCAGCTTGCTGCCACCCTGGGCTCGCGCCTGCCCCAACTAATCCCTTCCGTTTTGTGGCAATAAAGTTGTAACCACCACCTTATTGTAGTAGAACCAACGCTTCCAACGGTACCAACGCTTCTAGTTTCGAATGGACGCTGGATTGAAAGCGGGTTGTTCCACCGAGAAGTGAGATGATTACTTAATAATAATTGCTTTTTTTGGGGGGGAGGGGGAGAAATGGTGCATTATCTGTCGCTTATATCTTTGGCAAAATGAACCGCACCGTAAGGGAAGGGATAAATGAGGGAGTGAAAGAAGAAAGGAAGAAAGGTGCCGTAGTGGAGGGCTCCGGAATAATTTCGACCACCTGCGGATCATTAACGTGCACTGACATCGCATAGCACACGGGCGCCTTAGCGTTTTTCCTCCATAAAAACGATTACTTCGCCATTTCCTTTGTGGTGGTAGTGGTTTTTTATTGAAATAATATAAAAACGAAGGAACAGATTTTTTCGAGCCCCGGCATCTGCCATCGATACTGAAGAACCTGAGCTGTGGCGGCGGAAATAATGGATAGCAGGCCGAATTGAAAAATGAAATGAAAGAGGTGAGGGGAGAGGAAGAGAGGATAGGGGGACCGTTTCCTTTCGTCAAAAACTATTTTTCTTAGCGGCATAGGGTCTCAGCCCCTTGCGAACTACACGACATTTGAACAGGAACCGTCTGGAAGGGTGTTGCGGCAGCACAATGCTGCGACATTGGAGTTCCACCCTTATGTAGAGTTCCTAACGTCAAAATTAAAGCAAGAAATCAAAACTGCGGCAATGATGTTCCACCATAATCTATTGTTCCTAACATTTAAAAATAAAGAAAACGTCGTCACGTGGCGCCCTTGAAGCTAGCGTTGCTGTGGTAGGCAAGAGTGTTGGATCAAGCGTCATCTCTTTCCCGAAAACGAGCGGCCGAGTCTGCGAGCTAATTTCGACCACATGGGGATCTCTAACGTGCACTGACATAGCACAGCACACGGGCGATTTAGCGTTTTTCCTCCAGTGTGCTTTTTCGATGTCAGTGCCCGTTTAAGATCCCTCGGAGGTCTAAATTATTCCGGAGCCCTCCACTGCTCTCTGTGCTCATCTCTGTGCTGATAATAATAATTGGTTTTGGGGGAAAGGAAATGGCGCAGTATCTGTCTCATATATCGTTGGACACCTAAACCGCGCCGTAAAGAAAGAGATGAATGAGAGAGTGAAAGGAGAAAAGAAGAAAAAGGTGCCGCAGTGGAGGGCTCCGGAATAATTTCGACCACCTGGGGATCATTACCGTGCACTGACATCGCACAGCACACGGGCGCCTTAGCGTTTTTCCTCCATAAAAACGATTACTTCACCGTTTCCTTTCTGGAAGTAGTCGTTTTTGTTATTAGTATAATGGTAAAAAAGAAGGAAAAGATTTTTGCTAGCCCCGACATCTGCCATCGATACTGAAGCACCTTAGCTGAGGCTGCGGAAATAAAGGATATTAGGAGGAATTGAAAAATGAAATGAAAGAGGTGAGGGGAGAGGAAGAGAGGATAGGAGGACCGTTTCCATTCTCAAATTTTTATTGAATTGGAAAACGTTTATTATCGTCTTGAGATATAAATCGGTTTGTTGATCTTGTTAGGTGGCCGTCAGTGGAGGCTGGCGGCGACCTCTTCGGCTCTCGTCACCACCTGTACTTGGGTTACCAGGTTTGAACTGAGCAACAAGGTCTCCCACGGGCCCGGGAGCGCGAGCCACTTGAGCGATATTGGTGGTGGATCTCTCGGACAGTCCCAGAAGATGTGGTCTACGGTGGCTTTGCCGCCGCATTTGCTTCACTCCGGCTTATATCTATCCAGGTACACATGGCTTATGATAGCTGGATTAGGGAGAGTTTTTGTTTGAAGTTGTCTCCACAGTACCTCCTGTTCTTTGTTTAGGCTTTTATGCGGAGCAGGGAAGGTTAGCCTTTCTAGTCTATAATGCTGAGTAATCTCATGTTAAGTATTAAGACCGTCTCTCGTCATTTCGACGTCCGAGTTAGCGTCCACAGCTCGGCCGATAGATTCTCGAGCTTTCTCGTGGGCTGCCTCGTTCCCCGGGTTTGGCGAGCGAGCCGGTACCCAAACCAATCACACGACTGTCCTGTCTTCCGGGTAATTCCTGAGAATTCCCAAGGAGATGGGAGATATTCTGCCCTTGGCGAAATTGCCAATGGCTGCTTTTGAATCCCTGACAATCACTTCTGCTCGCGGGTTTGTCAACTCCAAGGCGATTGCCGCTTCTCCGGGTATTTCTGAAGAAAATTTTTCATAGCGGCATAGGGTCTCAGCACTATTCGAACAGAAGCGGTCTCTAAGGTTGTTGTGGAAGCCCAATGCTGCGCCATTGGCGTTCCAACCTTATGTAGCGTTCCTAATGTCAAACTTAAAGCAAGAAATCAGCGCTGCGGACAGGAGTCCCACCATAATCTATCGTTCTTAACATTTTTAAAAAATAAAGAAAAGGTTGCCCCGTGGCGCTTCCTTGAAGGTGGCGTTGCTGTGGTCGGTAGCAGTATTGGACCGAGCGTCGCCTCTTTCCCGAACACGAGGTAACGCCCGTGTGCTGTGAAATTTCATTGCTCGTTAAAGATCACCAGTTGGTCGAAATTATTCCGGAGCCCTCCACTACGCTCTTTCTTTCTTGCTTTCTTTTCTCAGTCCCTCCTTTATCCCTTCGCTTTAGGAGCGGTTCAGGTTTCCGCCGAGATTTGATACATATACTGCACCATTTCCTTTCCTCAACAGACAATTTCCAAGTTTAATGGATTGGATTGGATTGTAAAACATTTACCCGCCGCGGTGGCTCATTAGTTAGGGCGCTTGGCTACTGATCCGGAGTTCCCGGGTTCGAACCCGACCGCGGCGGCTGCGTTTTTGTGGAGGCAAAACGCTGAGGCGCCCGTGTGCTGTGCGATGTCAGTGCACGTTAAAGATCCTCAGGTGGTCTAAATTTATCCGGAGCCCTCCACTACGGCACCTCTCTCTTTCTTTCTACTTTCACTCCTTCCTTTATCCCCTCTCTTAGGGCGCTGTTCAGGTGTCCGCCGATATATGAGACAGATACTGCGCCATTTCATTTCTTCAAAAACCAATTATTATTATTGTTGTTATTATTATTATGTAAAACATTTATTGCGTCGAGGGCAGATTGCAGGAGACATACTAGCTGGCCGCTAGCCCATGGCTGGTGGCGATCTCATTGACCCGTTCGATTCCCGTACTTGAATCTTGGGATCCGAGCTGACCAGCACGGCGTCCCACCGCTCGGTAGAAGCGAGCTGTATCAACTCCGCCTGTAGCGTATCATTTGCACAGTTTCACAGAATGGGGGCGTATTCGGTCTTTTCACCATATTTTTGGCAGTATGGGTCGTACTGGCCGGGGTCCTTGAGGGAAAGCACTGCCGGATTCTGAGGGGAGCGTGTTTGCAGTCGGCGCCAGGCAACTTCCTGCGCTTTTGTTAAAGATCTGTGGTGAGGGGGATATGCGCGCCTCTCCAGCCTAACGTGATGGGTGGTGTCATGAAATGAGATCAACCCGTCCCTCGTGAAATTCTGGTCGTAGGGCGTCCTCACTGCCCGAATGCGATATTCCACCCTCTTCGATGACATTATTGCAACCTCCCTCGGCGGAGGAATGGGACAAGCTCTTGGCCAGTTCAAGAAAACAACGCAGCTGGCCATCATCACACTAGCTCGAGAGGCCACCCCGAGTGGAGGCCACACTGCCTCGCACCAGCCCCAACTAATCCAGGCTTCCATTTTGTGGCATAAAGTTGTAACCACCACCTTATTGTGGCAGAACGCTACGGCGGTGCCAGCGCTTCTATTTTCGAACGGACGCTATGGTTTGAAAGCGGATTGTTCCACTGAGAAGTGAGACAATTACTTCGGCGTTTTCTTTCTTCGAACTCATTTTTTCGTAGCCCAGCGCTACGGCATCAGGTCTCACAGTATGCGAACTACACGACATTCGAACCGAAGCGGTTTTGAAGAGTGTGGCGGGAGCATAACGCTGCGGTAACGAGGTTCCATGATCGTCAAGCGTTGCTAACATCAAAAAAAAAAGAAAACTTTGTTTGGCTTGTTTAAAGGTTTTGACGTCCCAAAACAATTCAGATATGTGGGACGCCGCAGTGAACGTTCTTTGCCAGAAGCAACCAAGAAACTCAGTTTTTTTCTAAGACATGTGGGGGAGCACTTGTCGCGTCCTTTAATAATAATTCGTTTTTGGTGGAAAGGAAATGGCGCAGTATCTGTCTCATATATCGTTGGACACCTGAACCACGCCGTAAGGGAAGGGATAAAGGAGGGAGTGAAAGAAGAGAGGAACAAATAGGTCCGTAGTGGAGGGCTCCGGAATAATTTCGACCACCTGGGGATCTTTAACGTGCATCCTTTCATCTCCCAGTTAGTGCTAGGACGACCCTTTTCTCACCTTTTGAGGACTTTTGGTGTCTGGTGGTAGCCTGAGAGCTTCAATGTACAGCTGAAAAGCAAACCCCTTTCCTTTGTTATACTTCTGGTTAAGATGGCATGTCTGCAGCGACGCTTGTGCGTGCGTGCGTGTGTGCGTGCGTGTGTATTTGTGTGTGCGCGCGTGTCTGTGTGTGTGTGTGGTCTATACTCCTCTCTCTCTCTCTCTTTATCGCTCTTGATTCGGCTCTGGGGAGCTTAACAATAGGCTAGCTCCGTGGTTTAATCTCAATGCCTGATCCTCCTCCATTCCAGTTGCATTATACATGTTGGCCATGCAAGTAGTTATAGCCTTCAGTACACCTTGAAATGCATTCTGAGCACAGAGATGATTTCAACGCCGCGGTGGCTCAGTGGTTAGGGCGCTCGACTACTGATCCGGAGTTCCCGGGATCGAACCCGACCGCGACGGCTGCGTATTTATGGAGGAAAAACGCTAGGGCGCCCGTGTGCTGTGCGATGTCAGTGCATGTTAAAGATCCCCAGGTGGTCGAAATTATTCCGGAGCCCTCCACTACGGCACCTCTTCCTTTCTTCTTTCAGTCCCTCCTTTATCCCTTCCCTTACGGCGCGGTTCCGGTGTGCAACGATTAATGAGACAGATACTGCGCCATTTCCTTTTCCTCAAAACCAATAATTATTATTAGCACAGAGAGTAGTGGAGTGCTCGGGAATAATTTCGACCACCGGGGGATCTTCAACGAGCACTGACATCGCACAGCACACTGAAGGAAAAACGCTAAAGCGCCCTTGTGCTGTACAATGTCAGTGCATGTTAAAGATCCCCAGGTGGTCGAAATTTGACCGGAGCCCTCCACTACGGCTCCTCTTTTCTCCTTTCTTCTTTCACTCCCTCCTTTGTCCCTTCCTTCACTGGGCGGGTCAGTTGTTCAGCGATATATGAGACAAATACTGCGCCATTTCCTTCCCCCGAAACGAATTATTATTATTATTATTATTATTATTATTATTATTAATATTATTATTATTCTTATTAATGTTATTATTATTATTAATGTTATTATTAATATTATTATTATTATTATTATTATTATTATTATTATTATTATTATTATTATTATTATTATTAATATTATTATTATTATTATTATTATTAATATTATTATTATTATTATTATTATTACAGAGATTCTCAAGAATACCTGTAGAGTGAAAAATGACGTTGCGGTAGATCTCACAACGTACCGGAAACATCGTATTTTTTTTTACTGCATGGGTGGAAAACTTTATTAAGCAAGCGAGTTTGGACCGTGCAAGGTCTCAGGGCCACCGCAAGGCCCTCACATTACGCGCATGTGTCCAGACCACGTAGGGTCATGGCACTGGCACCCCGGTTCACACAGCGAAGTTGCGTGTCCGGGTCCTGCGACACAAGGAGGGCCTCCCATTCCTCCCATGTACCGATGGCGGGCTGTCCCTGCGGGGGAGGATCGGCAGGGAAGCCGAAGAGGATGTGGTCCAGGGTGGCGTGCGGAGCTCCGCAGAGAGTGCACTCTGGGGAAACATGGCGAAAGTAGGAGAGACGCTGAGGGGTAGGAAGAGTTCGGGTCTGGAGTCGCCTCCAGAGGATTTGTTGGGAGTGGGATAGGCGGGGGTGGGGAGGGGGATAGAGTCGACGGGCAAGGCGTGCTTGTTGAGTTAGTTCTGAAAACGTGTGTGCCCGCTCCCTCGAGAAATCCCGGCTGGGGTCGCCATTTGCCCGGCAAATAAATCCTCGTGCTACGTTATCGGCGGCCTCATTTCCGGTATTGCCAGAGTGAGCCGGCACCCACACGAGCTCAATACGCCTATCGGGATTTAGGGTGCACATTCTCAATATCTGCCACGCGGGGGGATGGACGCGTCCGCGGGCGAAGTTGAGAACGGCTGTTTTGGAATCGCTAAGTATATAAGCCGCATTGGTTCGGGCAATAGCTATTGCTATAGCTGCTTCCTCTGCTTCTTCTGGGGTACAAGGGGGTCTATGAAATGGGTAAATGGGGGGCTGCTGGATGGTAAGCCACAGCTACTGAACGGTCTGGACCACACGCAGCGTCCACCCAGCGCACATCCTCTGAAGTGCCATATTCTTTATGGAGAGCTTTAGCTCACGCGACGCGGCGCGATTGATGGTATTCAGGGTGGACATTCTTAGGAAGGGGTTTCAGGATAAGCGCGGTGTGTATGGCGCGTGGGAGAGAGATGAAGTCTGTCGTGTGTGCCGGCATGCGAAGTCCCAGATAATCCAGTATATATCGTCCGGTTTGCGTGCCAGCCAGACGAAGGTACTGTGTGTAGCGATGTGCATCTATAAGTTCTTGTATAGTGTTGTGCATTCCTAATTTGAAGAGCCTGTCCGTGCTAGTGCTTTTTGGTAGGTTTAGCGCTGCTTTGGTAGCCATGCGGATTAGAGCATTGATCTTGTCTTTATCCGCACAGGAGAGGTTCAGGTAAAGGGTGGCGTAAAAAATGCGGCTAAGCACAAAGGCATGCAGCACCTTGAGATTGTCTGCTTCGTCTAGACCGGCTCGTGAATGTGAAACCCTTCTAAGAAGATGGATGACGGAGTAAGTGAACTGTTTTAGTGCTTTCAGGGTAAGGTTGTTTTCCCCCGTGTCCTGTAAATGCAGGCCAAGAATGCGGAGGGTAGGTGTTTGCGGTATGGGAGTGTCATGCAGGTAGATCGTGATGGGGGAGGTAGGGACGCGCCGCGGGCGGATTATGAGGAGTGCTGACTTTGTGGGGGAGCATTCAAGCCCAATGTTTGCCGCGTGAGTAGCTATAGTTGTGGCGGCTTCCTGAAGGGTCGATTCTATGTGGCCATCCGAGCCGTATGTGGTCCAAACCATTATATCATCCGCGTAAAGTGTGTGCCTAAGTGCGGAATGCGGCTGAGAGCCTTGGCCAGGGGGATGAGGGTGAGGTTGAAGAGGAAGGGAGATAACACCGCTCCTTGCGGGGTACCAACATTACCAAGTGTGAAGGGGGGCGTCTGTATATCATCTATATGCAGTGAGGCTGTGCGACCGTTTAAGAAGGCCCGAATATAGTTGTAGGTCTTAGGCCCCAACTGCAGCTCTTGGATGCCCTGCAGGATGGCGCTGTGCGTAACTTTGTCGAATGCTTTGGTGATATCGACTGCCAGGATTGCTCTGGTGTGATGTAACATGTCATTGAGGAAAGGGTGTGAAATCTGCAGTAGGGCGTCCTGTGCCGAGAGGTGGGCTCGAAATCCTACCATAGTATGGGGATATAGTCCATGAGATTCCATGTGTTGCGTGAGACGGGTGAGGTTGACATGCTCAAACAGTTTGCCCAAGCACGAAGTCAGCGAAATGGGACGGAGGTTTTGGGCGTTAATGGGCTTATTTGGTTTAGGAATGAAAATTATTTTCCCGTGCTTCCATTCAGCGGGTAGCGCCCCCATTTCCCAGCACTCATTGAAGTAGTCAGTGAGAAGGGAAATTGAACGGTCATCTAGATTTCTGAGCATGACATTTGTGATTTGGTCCTCCCCAGGGGTTGAGTTTCGGAGCTTAATAAGGGCTGCTTTGACTTCAACCTCCATAATAGGGGCGTCGAGGGAGGGTTGATCGGGGCCTACATAGTCGGGATATGATACAGCTTGGCCCACAGTGGTATAAGTTGATTGTAGTTAGCGTAAGAGTGCATGATGATTTTGATGATTTTTATGGGTAAGTCTTTTGAGTGTAAGCCGTGTTTGCTTTTTAGAATCAGTGAGGTCTATCATATGCCGTAGAAGATGCCAGTCCCTGGTGGAGGAGAGACTACCGCGTAATCTGTCACATAATTGGTGCCAGTCAGACTTACTGAGTGCGGCACTGTGCTCTTCTATATGTTTCTGTAGTTGCGCTAATTTTAGCTTAAGTTTCCGATTTTGCTTCTGTGAGGATACTGTTCTGAGCTTGGAGTAGGTGCGCTAAGCGACTGTCTGCAACAAGAGTCTCGGGGGTGGCGTCTAATGTTTGCGTGAATACCTGAACATCGTGCTTCAGCTCTGTCATCCATGTGTGGAGGTTAAATAGGGATTCTAATGTTTTGGCCTCTCTGTGCTTCCGAAGATTATCCCAGATGGTAATTCGGACACGGTAGTTTTTAGCTTTTTTGGCTATATCAAGCTGTATAGATATGATATAATGATCACTGCCCAGGGCCTCATTTGTGCGTGGAGGAGCCACGTGTCACTTTATCGCTCAAGGACACGTGGATATTCCCTTGTCTGCAACTTTCCTGTTATCCAATATTGCGCCGACAGCAACACCGTTTGCGCAAAGGATAGCTCTCCACAAAACTACAGCTGAAAGCACTCAATACACCTGCGATCCACAGAAAAACCAAAAGGGAACAGCGCGGCATTCGAAGCTAGGGATGATAGAAGTGAATCTGAACAGTGTCGCGGCAACTGCGAGACTTTCGAAGAAACGCACAGTTGAAAGTGGCTTACTTTATCCCTTCCCTTACGGCGCGGTTCAGGTGTCCAACGATATATGAGACAGATACTGCGCCATTTCCTTTCCCCAAAAAACCAATTATTATTATTAAGTGGCTTACTGTAGGTTTAACCAACCGGGGGGCGAGAGACCCCTGGGGAGCGGACGCCCCCACCGAGGCGCCTCACTCGCACGCGGAGATTAAAAATTTTTATCGCGGGCCAAGTTGCATGTATCCCGCTCCTCACCCCGACATGCACAGGGCGCAAGCCACGACATTCAGACGCCTACTAACAAAGGCCATTCTTAGCCCCTAGCGATTATGTATAATCACCAACGGTGAATAGAACTCTGCATGCCCGCACTGTGGTGACGGGACGCATGCCACACAGGACCATATGTAATGGGAATGCGCTAGCAAACCCGCTCCGACGACACTCTTGCCTGCCTCCTCGGCGGAGGAATGGGTCAAGCTCTTCGCCACTTCAAGCAAAACAACGCAGCTGGCCCTCATCACGTGAGCTCATGAAGTCGCCCCCGTCTGGCGGCCACCCTGGGCTCACCGAAGCCCTAACTAAACCCGTCCATTTTGAGGCAATAAAGTTGTAACCACCACCTTATTGTGGCAGAACCCTACGGCGGTACCAACGCTTCTATTTTCGAATGGACGCTGGATTGAAAGCGGGTTGTTCCACCGAGAACTGAGACGATTACTTAATGATAATTGCATTTTTTGGGGGAGAGGGGGAAGGAAATGGCGCATTATCTGTCTCATATAACGTTGGACGCCTGAACCGCGCCGTAAGAGAAGGGATAAAGGAGGGAGTGGAAGAAGAAAGGAAAAAAATAGGTGACGTAGTGGAGGGCTCCGGAATAATTTCGACCACCTGCGGATCATTAACGTGCACTGACATCGCATAGCACACGGGCGCCTTAGCGTTTTTCCTCCGTAAAAACTATTACTTCGCCGTTTCCTTTCTGGTGGTAGTGGTTTTTATTAAAATAATATAAAAACAAAGGAACAGAGTTTTGCGAGCCCCGGCATCTGCCATCGATACTGAAGCACCTGAGCTGTGGCGGTGGAAATAATGGACAGCAGGCCGACTTGAAAAATGAAATGAAAGAGGTGAGGGGAGAGGAAGAGAGGATAGGGGGACCATTTTCTTTCTTCAGAAACATTTTTTCGTAGCGGCATAGGGTCTCAGCACTTTGCGAACTACACGACATTCGAACAGAAGCGGTCTGGAAGGGTGTTGCGGCAGTCCAATGCTGCGCCATTGGAGTTCCACCCTTATGTAGCGTTCCTGACGTCAAAATTAAAGCAAGAAATTAACGCTGCGGCAACGGAGTTCCACCATAATCTGTCGTTCCTAACATTATTAAATGAAGAAAACGTTGTCACGTGGCGCTTCCTTGAAGCTGGCGTTGCTGTGGTCGGTAGCAGTATTGGACCCAGCGTCGCCTCTTTCCCAAACACGAGGTAACGCCCGTGTGCTGTGAAATTTCATTGCTCGTTAAAGATCACCAGTTGGTCGAAATTATTCCGGAGCCCTCCACTACGGGCTTTCTTTCTTGCTTTCTTTTCTCAGTCCTTGATTTATCCCTTCGCTTATGGAGCGGTTCAGGTTTCTGTCGAGATTTGAGACATATACTGCACCATTTCCTTTCCCCAACAGCCAATTTTCAATTTTCATGGTTTGGATTGGATCGTAAAACATTTACCCGCCGTGGTGGCTCAGTGGTTAGGGCGCTCGGCTACTGATCCGGAGTTCCCGGGTTCTAAGCCGACCTCGGCAAGCGGTCGACAGGGTAGCTCGAGGGTACACTTTTTACCGAGCTCCCCCCACAATCGACCTCGAGGAAGCCGAACCTGACCATAGAGATTATTCGGAAATCTTAAACCACTACAAGGGCTGCAGGAAACGGTACCCCCCACCACATAAATCTCTCTCCAGGGAAGACGCCGTCGCCTGGAGGCTGCTACAGACGGGCTCATGCCCGAATCTAAATACACTCAACAAAATGCAACCCACACAATACACAGACAAATGCCCATGGCGCCATGAACCACCCATGCTCTATCACATAACGTGGGCCTGCCAGAAAATAGCGGTGGCACCAAAAATACCAAACCCCAGTGCGGAACAATGGGAAGGAATGCTCTCCAGCGACCGTCAGGACGTCCAACTTGGGCTAATCCGGCGAGCACAGCTGGCAGCGACATCCAGTGGAGCCCTGGACTAAGGGCAGACGAACATTGCTAAGATGGAAGAGACCATCTGACTCCGCCAAATTGCTCACCTACTCTCTAGAGCTCAATAAACGTTTTCCTTCCATCCTTCGGCGGCTTCGTTTTTTGGAGGCAAAACGCTGAGGTGCCCGTGTGCTGTGCGATGTCAGTGCACGTTAAAGATCTCCAGGTGGTCGAAATTATTCCGGACACCTCCACTACGGCACCTCTCTCTTCCTTTCTTCTTTCGCTCCCTCCTTTATCCCCTCCCTTACGGCGCTGTTCAGCTGTCCGCCGATATATGAGACAGATAATGCGCTATTTCCTTTCCACAAAAACCAATTATTATTATTATTACGTAAAACATTTACTTCGTCGAGAGCAGGTTGCATGAGCGACTTACTAGATGGCCGCTAGCTCATGCAGTGGGTGTAGTAAAGGCTGATGATGAAGATGATGATGATGAATCTTGAGATCCGGGCTGACCAGCACGGCGTCCCACCACTCGTAAGAAGCGAGCTGTATCAACTCCGCCTGAAGCGTATCATTCGCACAGTTTCACAGAATGGGGTCGTATGTGGCCCTTTCACCACATTTATGGCAGTTTGTGTCGTAGTGGCCGGGGTCCTTGAGGGAAACCACTCCCGGATTCTGAAGGGAGCGTGTTTGCAGTCGGCGCCAGGCAACTTCCTGCGCTTTTGTTAAGATCTTTGGGGAGGGGGATATGCGCGCCTCTCCAGCCTAAAGTGATGGGTGGTGTCATGCAATGAGATCAACCCGTCCCTCGTGAAATTCTGGTCGGAGGGCGCCCTCACTGCCCGAATGCGATAGCCCACCCTCTTCGATGAGATTCTTGCCACCTCCCTCGGCGGAAGATTGGGACAAGCTCTTGGCCAGTTCAAGAAAACAATGCAGCTGGCCATCATCACGCGAGCTCGAGAGGCCGCCCCCGAGGGAGGTCACACTGCCTCGCACAAGCCCCAACTAATCCAGGCTTCCATTTTGTGGCAATAAAGTTGTAACCACCATCTTATTGTGGCAGAACGCTACGGCGGTGCCAGCTCTTCTATTTTCCAACGGACGCTATGGTTTGAAAGCGGATTATCCACCGAGAAGTGAGACAATTACTTCGCCGTTTTCTTTCTTCAAACTCATTTTTTCGTAGCCCAGCGCTACGGCATCAGGTCTCACAGTATGCGAACTACACTACATTCGAACCGAAGCGGTTTTGAAGAGTGTGGCGGGAGCATAACGCTGCGGTAACGAGGTTCCATGATCGTCAAGCGTTGCTAACATCAAAAAAAAAGAAAACTTTGTTTGGCTTGTTTAAAGGGTTTAACGTCCCAAAACAATTCAGATATGTGGGACGGCGCAGTGAACGTTCTTTGACAAAAGCAACCAAGAAACTCGGTTTTTTTCTAAGACATGTGGGGGAGCACTTGTCACGTCCTTTCATCTCCAAGTCAGTGCTAGGACGACCCTTTTCTCACCTTTGGAGGACTTTTGGTGTCTGGTGGTAACCTGACAGCTTCAATATGCAACTGAAAAGGAAACCCCTTTCCTTTGTTATACTTCTGGTTAAGATGGCATGTCTGCAGCGACGCTTGTGTGTGTGTGCGTGCGTGCGTGCGTCTGTGTGTGTGTGTGTGTGTGTGTGTGTGTGTGTGTGTGTGTGTGTGTGTGTGTGTGTGTGTGTGTGTGTGTGTGTGTGTGTGTGTGTGTGTGTGTGTGTGTGTGTGTGTGTGTGTGTGTGTGTGTGTGTGTGTGTGTGTGTGTGTGTGTGTGTGTGTGTGTGTTTGCGTGCGTGCTTCAATATGCAGCTGAAAACCAAACCCCTTTCCTTTGTTATACTTCTGGTAAAGATGGCATGTCTGCAGCGTAGCTTTTGCGTGCGCGTGCGTGTGTGTGTGTGCGTGTGTGCGTGCGTGCGTGCATGTGTGTGTGTGTGGTTGTGTGTGTGTGTGCGTGTGTGTGATCGTGTGTGCGTGCGTGCGTGTGTGTGTGTGTGTTTGTGTGGTCTATCCACCTCTCTCTCTCTCTCTCGCTCTTGATTCAGCTCTGGGCAGCTTAACAATAGGCTAGCTCCGGGGTTTAATCTCCCTACATGATCCTCCTCCATTCCAGTTGCATTATACATGTTGGCCTGGTAAGTAGTCATAGCCTTCAGTACACCCTGAAATGCATTCTGAGCACAGAGCTGATTTCAACGCCGCGGTGGCTAAGTGGTTAGGGCGCTCGACTACTGATCCGGAGTTCCCGGGATCCAACCCGACCGCGACGGCTGCGTATTTATGGAAGAAAAACGCTAGGGCGCCCGTGTGCTGTGCGATGTCAGTGCAGGTTAATGTTCCCCAGGTGGTCAAAATTATTCCGGAGCCCTGCACTACGGCACCTCTTTCTTCCTTTCTTCTTTCACTCCCTCCTTTATCCCTTTCCTTACGGCACGGTTCAGGTGTGCAACGATGTATGAGACAGATACTGCGCCATTTCCTTTTCCCCAAAACCAATTATTATTAGCACAGAGAGTAGTGGAGGGCTCCGGAATAATTTCGACCACCGGGGGATCTTCAACGGGCACTGACATCGCACAGCACACTGGAGGAATAACGCTAAAGAGCCCGTGTGCTGTACAATGGCAGTGCATGTTAAAGATCCGCAAGTGGTCGAAATTATTCCGGAGCCCTCCACTACGGCATCTCTTTTTTCCTTTCTTCTTTCACTCCCTCCTTTGTCCCTTCCTTCACGGGGCGGGCTAGTTGTTCAACGATATATGAGACAAATACTGCGCCATTTCCTTCCTTCGAAACCAATTACTATTATTGTTATTATCACGGAGATTCTCAAGAAAACCTGTAGAGTAAAAAATGACGTTGCGGTAGATCGCACAGCGTACGGGAAACATCGTATTTTGTTTGGCTGGATACTGGCCGAGAAAACGAGGATTCAGTAGCAAGAACTAGACTTTTCTTGAGACAACGTACCTAGCAATCCTCTGGTAATTTCCATGCACAGTTGTTACCAAACCTTTGGTCACAATAAAGGACCCCAGGTGGTCGAAACTTTCTCGGCCTTTCACTGTGGCGTCTCTCATAACCTTAGCTGATTTGGCACGTTAAAAACACCCACAAACCAAACCATACCTTTGCTCATAATAAATTTTAAAGGACTGAAAGACGTGCACTGAGATATTTTCATCTGCCCGCTCGGGAGCACCGAAGCGCAGCTGTGTTTAAGGAGCTGGCTCGATCACTTCGGACAAGCACTAGCCAAGCCTAGTACGGAGTTCATATTTCCCGACGTCCCCTAGGTGCATGATATCAGACGTCAGCGTCTGTTTTGTCTTGCGGTAGTGATATTGAGAAACTCCGTGATTCCGGCTGCTGGCTGTGTCTTCGAAGCAGGCAACCCCTCTCTGCACATGCGCAGGCCTGCGCCAGGATGGCGGGTCGTGCTTCTGGAAGGGCCAGACGGCCGACGGAGAGGCTGTCTTGGTCTCCCGGCTGAGGGCGCTATTCCTCTGGCGCCAAGCAACCTACTCGAACTGTGTGCCTGGGGCGACGCGGCCATCGCGGTGGACAGGCGGACGAGGAATCCGTACGACACCCGCAGGAGTCCCTGAGGGAGTAGCGGTGGGCGGATCTGGCATACCACGACGTTCTTGTTATTATTAATGCGAAAGCATTAGATGGTTATGTGGCGTTTTTCGTGTCAGCAAAACTTTATCCGCACGATTACGTCGTTCTGTGAAAATGGATGTGGAAAAGTTTGATTGTGCTAGATAGTCCACGATGCGATCTTGCTGTGGAAAACATTTGGTAAATTAATTGTGATTAGTTAATTGCACTTCGACGACGCGATAGACACGTATGGACGTCGACATAGCACCTGGGCGAGGAAAGTAAAATAAAGTAAAAATAAAGCAATAAAAACAGCAAAAATAAAAATAATTCAAAATAAAATAAATTAAAATAAAAAAATAAAAACAAGAAATATAAACATATCACGTACTCACGTCTTGGAAAATAAGCGCGTTCGAAAATTTTCGATGCTTTCTCATTACTCCACGTACGCAGACCCGCCGCGGTAGCTGAATGGTAAAGGCGCTCTTCTATACAGACAGACAGTCAGTCAGTCAGTCAGTCAGTCAGTCAGTCAGACAGACAGACAGACAGACAGACAGACAGACAGACAGACAGACAGACAGACAGACAGACAGACAGACAGACAGACAGACAGACAGGCAGGCAGGCAGGCAGGCAGGCAGGCAGACAGACGGACGGACGGACGGACGGACGGACGGACGGACGGACAGACGGACGGACGGACGGACGGACGGACGGACAGACAGACAGACAGACAGACAGACAGACAGACAGACAGACAGACAGACAGACAGACAGACAGACAGACAGACAGACAGACAGACAGAAAAACTATTCAGCAAGTGAGTTTTAGACCCGGCTGGGTCCCTGGGCCACTGCGCGTTCCCGCACTGCATCAAGTACGTCATGCCGGGACATGACGTCGGCAGCCCGAGTCACCGCAGCAAGCTGCGATGTCGGGTCTACAGACATGAGCAGGACCTCCCAGTCCTCCCAGTTCGAGATGGCGTGCTGTCCCCGCGGGGGAGGGTCAGCAGGGCAGCCGAAAAGGATATGGGAGAGTGTGGCGTGGGGGTCACCACATAGGGAGCATGCAGGGGATGTGCCTCAATAGTGGGATAAAAGCTGAGGGGATGACAGAGAGCGGGTCTTGAGGCGTCTGAAGAGGATCTGTTGGGAGTGCGTAATAGACGGGTGGGGAGGAGGGTAAGTCCGACGGTCCAAACGGGTTTTTTGCGTGAGCTCCGCAAAGGTGTGCGCCCGCTCCCTCGAGAATCCAGGATCGAGACTGTCCTGAGCCCGGCAAATCAGACCTCGGGCCAATTTATCGGCAGCCTCGTTTCCAGGGTTCCCAGAGTGAGCCGGCACCCACTATATACAATGAGCGGGAGTACCCGGGCTCGGACCCGACCACGCCGGGCGCGTTTTGATGGACGAAAAACCGAAAAGGTGCCCATGTGCTGTGCGATGTCAGTGCACGTTAAAGATTCGGCCGCATTATGATCAAGCTGGAGGATAAATGTCACATATCCTCGCACTCCCGCCCAGCTTTCTTTCTCCCGCAATTAAGAGTTCCCCTCTGCTTCCTGGTGCTGCCTACCCACCCCTCGCCATATTTCACTAATCCACATGAAACGACAGCCTAAAAAGCGTGTTGGCGTAGTGCTCACGTCACAACGAGGCGCGGCTTATCGTGGACAGAGATACGAGTCGGTAACCACGGGCAGAATCATGTGTTACTCTTGGAAATGCTGGTCGCATTTAAACCGCGTATTTCTTGGACTTTTTTTCGTCCAGATAGTGGGTTCCAGCCGGGCTGGGGTGAGGGGAAGGGACTCCATTTACTCCCATAAATACGCCCCTGTCGATAACCCCAAAGATGTGCCATATACAGCTCCAAGTATAAAAAAAAACACGATTAAGCCTATGTAGGTGTAAAAGCAGAGTAACCTATCCTGTAGTGCGCTCACATTTAGGGGCAGGGTATTTTGCCGAAGCTCCGTAGCAGACTTCGGTCATTAAATTAACGGAATGCATACACTTCGCAACGCTAGTATATTCTCACTGCAAAACACGGTAACCTGATGCAGTTGGCAAATGCAGGTGGCATACAAGTGCAGCGGCGGAGGCCCTTAGGATTCTAAATACAGCCGATTGAAGCTTCTCGGTTAAAATCTTCGTAAGTGCTAGAAATTCGCTTGTTTTTTTAAAGAAGCAATTTGTTTCTTCTCCAAACCGCTAGTAGTTGCTATTTTTAGTGACAAAAAACTAACCCAGGATTTGGTGAGCGTACCCTGCCCCTTAAAGGGAGTGTGCCAGAAAACGGCTTACTCCCTTTTCACTGCTTTCACGTTTAGTGTGACTGTAAAAATTTATTTGTGCACTGTCTGCAACCAGCCCAACTCGCAGTGCTATTATAAGGTCTTTACATTCGGCGTGATGCAAAGAACAAGGAGAGCGGTTACGTGTGTTCCAATAAATGGCGCTAAGACAGCATGCTTAGATTTGCGCATCCTAGCTCACGATGCGCCAAAGGTTTAGAAGCTTCCTCTTCAATCACTGCGCAGAGGAAGAGCCCCTCCTGGTGTTTTTCTCATCGCTTGCACTTTTCACAGAACAACGTGGCCCACTACTGCGCAACACTGATCCTCTTGGGAGCACAGAGAGCAGTTCTACGGCCATGTAGCGCTCCTAAGTTTTGTTCTCATCATATCTCATGTGATTAGAGCCACCCCGATTCCTATGAAATAACGGTGTCCCTGTGCCCAGGGAACAGCATTAGCGCATGCTGTCTCGCACAATGTGCAAGATACAATCAACGAAAAAAAATCAAGAATGAAAATAACACCTTCACTTTTTCGCTAACATTCTTCGATATTCAAACTGCATGCAAGAATAAAAACACGTTATCAATGGGTCACACACAACAAAATCCGGATGCCCATGCTTACGCCGCACAGCAAATCAGGACATCGGGAATCAACAGAGTAAGAAGCCCCGAACAGAACCGCAGCAATAGAGCGCTAAGCTACGGTTCCAATTCCAGCCGAAGGCAGAGCTCGCTGCTTCCGGGCAATCCGTGTTTCTCGATGCCCCGATGTATACAGGATCCGCGCATCCCGCAAACACAACTTGCTTACCCAACTTTGGAAAGCCATATTTTCCGACTCGTCGAATTGCGCCCCTTACAGTTAATTGCCTCGTGCAGTAGCTAGGATCGATGAGAACTAGTTTAACCTTCTTATCCATGGGTCAATTCGGAAATTTGTCGAACAAGCCCTTGAGTGTGTAAACACGAAGCCAAGCACGGAGGCCGTCAAAACATAGGCACGGAACTATAAGGTATCCATACTGGTAGCAGACTGGCCATCGCTGCTTGCGCGGAATGTCGAGAAACGTGCTTGGGCGAGAAATGTATCCCAGTCATCTATGGTTCATTCTAACGGAACGGACTTGTCCAGGAAGTCACCACCGATGTTCAGGGAAGCGGTGGCCAGCTGTTCCACAGCTTTGGCCTCATCGTCTACTGACCCAGCCTGTTTTCCTGCAGGCGACGCCGAAGCTGAAGATCCAGCATCTCCCAGCGTGCGATCTTCACACAAGGCTTCTACGACCCTGTCCTTCATAAACAGCGCTGTCCGCTCATACTCCGGCCTGACTACCTGTTTCATGACCCTCTCGTTTCCAGCCACTGCGTCGCGGATTTCCGACGCGAATCCGCTCCTGTGTTCAGCTAATGCCGTCTCGGCCAGGGTCTTAAGCCCCGAAATAATGTTTTCTAGAGCGTCTGTCACTGCACTGGCGAGCATTGCCTGCAGGGCACAGGAACTGCTCGAATGAATCCAGTTTCATGCGCCGGGCAGCATTTCCTTCCTGTATTTTTCCTAACGCTTCTTTTACTTGCATGACTACGTTGCCAAAGATATCGTCTCGTTCGCGTGCGCGGGCTGGTACACAGTCGCGCTCCGGATGTTCCGCAATGTCCTGGTGCAGGACCATCTCGCTACATCTGGGGAAGGTCACGGTGTGGAACTGGAAGGTGTTGGCGAAGCTTGTTCCAACATGGCGGACGGCACGCAATCGGCATCGCAGCTGTGCTCAGAGTTCTAGCAGCGTACCTTTCGGCCGAGAACGTTGCCCCTGCTGATGGTTGTCCACGCCACGTGATCCTCCTGGAAACGCTCTTTGTCCAGTGGGCAGTGGCTGCGCTTAGCAGTGACGCCGTCGTAGCAGGGCTGGCATACGGAGTGCCAGCATGGCAACTTTGCCGCCAAAGCAGAGATGAGACTGCACACTTTGCTCGAAGGGAAAGGGTTCAAGAACAACGAGGGCCGCCGATCGAGGCTGGTTCCGAAACCGAACACTGTGCATGCATGCAGGCGCTATGTCTGGAGGCGTGTAGCCAAGTATCCTGAAAGGGAACATCAGGCGCACACTCAACTGAGACTGCCGTCGGTCTGAGCGACCGTTATCAAATTATCAGTCGTATTTATCATATCTGCCCTTATCACATCAACGTAGGAGCGTAAAAAGAAGACTATACTACAAAGCTCTCAGCGCGGCTGCGAGTGGACCGAATGAATGTCCGAGTAGTTTCTGCTCATTGCCGAGGCGTAACCGTGACCGCGCTACAGTGATATCCTATCTCCTCCGCTCTCGCGCCGGCCTCTTCGCATCGCGAGAAGGGCCCAGAGTTTTCTGGAAGGCGGCTTCTGCGCTCGACAAAGGGGGTCGCGCGCCCGGCGCGAGAATGTGAAGGATATTGTGCAGTTATTACCGCTTGTATGTGCGCGCCTGCCTTGAGGCAAAGAAGGAACACACGCGGACCGCACCTACAAATGAGCCGCCGTTTAAGCTTCTGACATGCGAGCCCGCTCGACGCCCGGGAGAACACCACTCGGCCAGCCACGGACCAGCGAGGCAACATGCGCCAGTCTGCGGATCGGCCCTTTCGTGCTCCTCAGGTCGTCGACTGTCGCAGTGCCCAGGGAACAAATTGTGTTTTGTTTGTTTGTCTCTCTCTCTGTTAGTGCACTTTAAATGCAAAGATTCTGTTGAATTGTAATCTCTTTCGATTGTTACTTTGCATGAGTTGCACTGTAATTGTAAATCACTTTGTATGTGCTCGTACGAATGGTTGTGATATCCCCTGTATCTAGTCTTTTTGCTATATAATCTTTGTTTTGTTTTGTGAACCTTTGGCTCCGACACATTCTCTGGCTTGCGACCGGCGAAAGGTGGGCACCAAACGACCAACCCCCTTGTCACTTGGTAGTTGGTCTCCTGCTGAGCTTGCCACATTGAGTCAAGGGCATCTCTTTTGGGACCGAGACCACTAGCCCCACACGCTCTAAGGGTGTCACGGTGCGCACACAAAGGTGCGCGAAGTAGTGACACCCAGCAGCACAACTAATCGGCCCAATATTGGGAATATACTGGCAAATTTATATGACCAGAGTGAAACCAGTCATTCCCGAAATTGGCCCGATTACCTGCGCTGCTTCAGATCGGGCTAGTTCACGAAGTGTAATCAGCTGACCCAGCTTGCGCGGAGTTTGACTTTGAGTGTGAACCTTGGCGCATGAAGAAATAAAATAAGAATTGTTGCGACTGGGCGATGAACCCCCGGAGACCCGAACAGATCAGATTCGCTCGCCACTGAACGAGAGCACTGTGCTATCTCCGCAGCCGATCACGCCTCGGGTCAAAAAGCCACACACACTCGTGCTGTGCATTGCACATCGTCGTCTATATCAACTTCCATCTGCGGCGCGAACAGATCAGATCAGCTTAACCTCGATCAGAGGTTAACCTGAGTCCAATATCACAGCAAAGCAAAACCCATACAGGAAAGCAAAACTATGAGCCAACCAAGCATAGCACATGCTTTCGCACGTCTACTCGGTTTAACTACGTCTCAAAACCCTTTCACTTTTTAGCACGTGTTGTAGTAGAACAGACGGACTTCGGCCAACGCATGACCAATGCAAGCGCCAGTGACTGCAAGACAAGGAAACTTCATGTAACGGTAAACTTTTTTGGCCAATTTTTTTTTATTACAACTTAAAATATTTCAAGGCACACAAACAACAACCAACAACGTTGGCGCCCGCACTCTTCGTACAGCCCATGAAACAACAAAACCAAAGAAATCCTTCGCATAGGGGGCCTGCAAGAAAAGAAAAGGTGCGATTAGTGACGGCTTGGCTGACTTACGCTAACCTGGAAATTGTTCCGTCGAATTTGAATCAAAGGCAGCCCGAGCCTCTTACAACGAACACCACCTATTAATAACTGCTCATGCCATGTTCGCGGAGCTACAATTGAAACATACTGATCATGCATTTTTTGCAAGAAAATAATGACCTTTTTCATATTTTCCGATTGTTTGCGTTTGTTTCAGATCGCAAGGAACGGCTTTTGATCTCTATATTCATCACATTGGTGCCTATAGAGAGTGCTGCAAAACGGAGACAAGTGAAACATACAGGGATCTCACAGAAAGGCCTCCGACATCCATGCTTCCGCTCGAAAATGCCAATGTCGTCTAAATAGGCAAATAGAAAACAACTCACCGCTATGAATTGAAGTCTCACCATAATGCACTATTCATGCAGTAAACACTGTCAGCACCTTTATAGGATATACTGCGCTTCACCATTTAATATCTTGTAGCGTTACTTGTCCATGCTCCTCAGCCCAAATTAACTGCCCATTTATGACTTGATCATATTTAATGCTTTTATTAATTCTTTTACTTCTATAGAGACATTTTCCGCGCTTCTCTCTTTGCGATTTTGTCGCCCCAATTCCATTTCCCATGCAAAGTATACTGTAAACAGAAAGGATTAAAAAGGGAGTAAGAAAGGAGAGTAATCTGTCCTGTGCGCTATAGCTAGGGCAGCATACTCTCTTTTTTACTCCCATATAGGCATTTATTTGTGTTTAGAGTGTAGAATGCCATCTAAAATCTATGGTTTAAATTAAAGGGCTTCCCCTCTCTCTATCGCAAAGGGACACCCGCAGGGCTTGACAACTATCTGACGGCTATGCAGTTGAACGCCGCGAAGGCTACAGTTTACTAAGCTGGATTGCATTTTTGTGCAGCTACGAAGTGCTGTCAAGCAGCACAAATCCAGTTAAATTTAGTTCAGGCTCTTCTCTGCTTTCCCTATATACAGCAGCATATATGAGCATAGCAAGCCGGGGACCAGGCAGCGAGAAAAGAAAGAAAATATCGCCGGACAGTGGTCAATACCATTTTGTCAGGACTAGACAAACAAAAAAAGCATATTAGGCGCATTTACATTTTACGCAAAATATTGGTTGTGCGCTCATAGAAGATGCACAGATGAACTAATCGCAATTAAACAAGCACGTGAAAGTCAAACAACACAGGGCAGGCGCTGTGTGTTCATGTCCCTGTTCAGTGGCGCCTCTGTGATGTGTAGCTTAGAATGAACCATAATTGAACAACCTTAAATTTCGGTCACAGAATTTGCATCAAATTCTCTAGTTTTTAATTTCGTCTGGTGGTAAACTTCTTGTTTAGGTAACACAAAAACAATTTACAACCGACAATTTTTTTTCTTCGAGGAGGAATTCCAAGCAGCGGCCCTGAATGTGGGCGGAGCAGAACTTGACAGTTAAGTCGTCTCTCATTACAACAAAACGCATTAAAAATGTTCCTATACGGCATTCGTGAAGCGGCAATCTTTATCGTCTATCCCATGCATACCGCTTCATCTGCGCCTTGAACACACGACAGTGCAACGCCAACAAGGACGGGAGAAGATGTCCACTGCGTGAAACGTATATCTTGTCCTCTACGTGTTGCGCAGATCTCCAACATTCTTGGACGAATATTTTGAAAATTGTGAAACTAAGATACTGGTATAGAAATGTTTAAGGTCCATTCTTCCGATATCTGGAAAAACCTTCCTTTTACATTGTTTCCATCACTCGCATCGAGCAGTTATGACTGTAATAGAAAACCAATGAGGAACGCTTTGGACTGTAGCAAAAACGTTAATAACAAAAAAATGCAAGCCTGCAGGCGGGAGGTTGGGGATATATTGATCGTTGTAGTAGAATCTTACAATATATGAGGAACAATGCGCTCATAATACCCTCCCTATAACGCATGTAACACCCTCCCTGCAAAGGCCCTTAAACGCTTTCCCTTTGGAAGAGGCTTTTTTCAGAACTGTTGGGTATGACGTCAGTGGTACGCCTCCAGGCTCACCGTAACCGGAATGCAGGGGCAGCGGAGAACCTCCTCCATTATACGAAGTACATGGAGGCCTGCAGTTCCTGCAGCACCTTGACGGCCTCCACGTATTGGGCAGTGGTCAACACTGCGTCTCCGCCGCCCTCAGGCGGCTCCCTGACAACACCAGACGTCTCCAGCTTGCTGGCGATGTGCTGTTTGGCGCGGAAGGCGGCCAGGTGCGCGTAGTACACAGGGGCCGGGATGCTCACGCTCCTTGCACACCGGGAGTATGTGTGACACAGGTAGAAGCTGACCTTCTGCAGGTCGTCCGCGCTGAACTTGGAGTCATCCCACACGATATAGTAGTGGGCCGGCCGGCTGGTGCCCTGCGGGAGCGCCGAGTGGTACATTTATTCACATGCGAGAATTCCAAGGGCCATGTCATGTTGTGTCGCGTCGTGTCCTGGTATGTGGTGGTGCGGTGTGGTACTGCTTGTGGTGCGATGTGATGTGGCGTGGTGTTTGCGGTTTAAATGCGCCATTACGTGCAAAGGACAGTGTTTAAACGCAATATACAAAAACCAGCAGAGCCCATGAGCACAACATGCGCTTGCCCTGCTCCTAATGCGGCATGCACAACATGTTTCTGGCTTTATCTGCCCTTAGATGCCCTCGCGCCACTAAATACAGTGAATAGCTATTATTTCCTGGCTGGCTGTCATCAGTGCATTGGTCGGTCATCGTCATCTATGTCGCTGTCCCGACATCGGGACAGCATAAAAAACGAGGCCTACAAGACGACACGACTATTTAAACAAAAAATCAATTTTGACCGTTTTGTGAGACTTCAAAGCCGCTTCCCGCTTTAACGTTCGAGCTAAACATCAAGCGCTTCTCTTTTCACCCAACCTTATGCATTCATTGTCTCAGTAGACGCCACCTCGAGAATAAAAACCAATGACCACATTCACATGACAGCATCACTCTGCACTGGCCCTAGAGGGCCCCCATGCGCAACTTCCGTACCGCTTCCCGAAAGTCGAACATGACGTCACAGTCACACACAGCGCTCCTGGTGGCCTCAACGTAAAGCGGAAAGCTTCCGTCACAGTCTCGCGCGTAGGTGATCTCGAAGGCCATGCTTCCGTTTCCTCAAGATGTGGAAGGCCTACACCGCAGGCGCTCCTGGAATTTGTAGCGCACTAAAGACGCGACGCGACTGTGGCGACGCCGGCGCCCGGACTATTTCCTCCGCAAATTCATAAACGAAAACACCGCCGACCATTTGTTCCCACTGACAATCGCAACAAGGGCTGAGAAGAGGACGCCTACATGGATGCCGAAGTGGCTGCAGAGGAAGAAGTCGAAGTCCAGCGGGTGCGTGACCACCGTGTCTACGGTCGTGCCTGGTGGGACGTTGCGACACTTGCCCACGCCGTCGCGGTCGTTGGCGGGCATGAACCGCGTGTGATGCCGCTTCTGGACCACGATGAACGTCAGCGCTGGCTCGTAGGTCTCGTTGGGAGACAGTTCCTTGCACGCTAGCCGGATGGCGCTCACCTGCGAGATTTGAGAGCCGAAACAAAAATGTCGGTCAAGGCTGAAAGGCCATTCGAATCATCACGATATCTACCTAGTTTAGAATGTAAACCAAACAATTTGGACGTTCATGAGCTTTGCTGTCGTACCTTATACAATTGTCCTTTAACAAAAAGTGTGCGGCGAAGAGCAGCGTTTTTTTAGCAATGCTATTATCGGTTGTACTCTGGTTAAACGAGCCGTTTAAGCTATCGTTCAGTTCAACGGAAGTGCAGCTTTTCCAACTGACGCTGAAATGAATAACAGTCGGCTGCAGTTATTCGGCATACTCCGCTAAATTGAGTTCACGCGGTCAACATTCTGGATCACGTGATCGGTTTGTACATAACTCTGGGCATTGACTCCCTAGTTGACATCACTGAACTAAAATTTCTGTGCAAGCATGGTGTTTGAGTATGCCTAAAGTGAACAAGCACACAGAGCTAAGAAAATTCAGTACAGGAACGTCAGGCTTCACAGCTCAGCCGTTGTTTTCCTTGTGCCACTTCGCGGTATTTTTTTTTTCTGGCTACACTAATCCGAATATAGTTGGATACACTCAAGAATGAAGCCGCTTTTCTCCGTAAAAGGACCCCCTTCCAGTCAATGGCTTCGGCTTATTATCACGAACCCTCAAGGCTGGCAATGCGGTGAGCGCCGTGACAGTGACAATGGTCTTCCCTGTAAGGGGGGAGACTAACCCCTTTCATCTACAACTCCCTACGTGGTTACCCAAGCAGGCTCATGAGAATTGGTCTACGCCATTGGCTGCAAGATAGTCCATTCAGGGGGAAAAGCCGCTCGGTTCTTGGGTTGTATCCGACTATAATGGAAGTTGTAGTTGTACTTATATTAGCCAGGATAGCAAGATGTGGCAGCCGGAAATGCCGCCGACTTGGCCGACTCAGCGGGTCAGTAGACTGGTCCAACTGCGTATCTCTACTGAGCTGAGATCTCAACAGCAGGTGGCGCTTCCTTTTATTACCCGTGCCACACGCGCACTAGAAATAACCGCAGATATTTGTAACCTTAAGTTTGCCTATGCCATTATTTTCGGAGCTGGCGCTACACGTCCAGATTTAACGACATTATCATTTATTGGCAGATTATTGACATTACAGATTCGCGACTAAGCAGAGGAGATTACAATCCAATAAATGACGAAATTCGAATGTTTTCTGATAATATTCTGACACCCACTTTTCAATATAGGTCAGAAGAAGATAACCGTGGGTTCAATTTAGAGACAAGCTCGCCGAAATAGTAGCCAAACATGTCCCGCTTATCACGCTATCAAATCATAAACCTAACCCTTGCTTTACATGAAAGCATCAACGCATTACAAATAAGAAAAAAATGGTTGTACAAAAATACAAAGCACGAATGTTCGCCCTGCGCGTGGGTAAATATAAAACCAACCTAAAGCTGTTTTGTCCTGGCCTTTGTGACGACAAAAAGCCCTTACTGCGCTACTTCAGAACAATAAAAGCAAGTCCTTCAAGACAATACGTCCGAACAGTGTCAGTAATGATATATCAATGCATGACGTTCACAGCACCCCCTACTTCGATGTCGAATGTCCTAAAGCATTTAACTCGTTTTTCGCATATATTTTCACCCAAGAAGATAATCCTAACATCTCGTATGTACCTGATTTTGGTTACCCGTACATGGCACCGGTTGACATTAAACTGTATGGCTTAGTACACCTGATAAATAACCAAGTACCCTCTTTTTCTGGTGTTGATGAAATCAATTCAAAATACTAAAGAAATGCCATTTCTGTCTCCAGCATCATCTTCCTTCATATCTTTAAGCAGACAGTATCTACAGGTGAGGTTTCCACCGATTGGAAAATAGGAAATGTTGTACCGGTTTTCAAAAGTGGCAACAAACACTCGCACGAAAACTTCCCACTTGCACCTTTTTGGACTTTGCCAAAGCATTTTATCGGGTAGAACATTGCCGACAAATATCTAAGCTTTATGCACTTAAATTAAATTATTTAACTCTGTCATGGGCCCGTAGTTTTCTTTCTAATCGCCAGCAGTTCACCGTTAACAATTATTAATTTCCTGTTTCCGATGTTACATCGGGCGTGGCGCAAGGAAGCCTCCTCGGTCCATTACTATTCTTAATTTACATTAATGACCTGCCAGCAACAATCTCATCTTAGATACACATATTTGCTGACGACTGCATTAATTATTGGCCAATAAAATTTACTAATGGCCACCTTGAACTTTAAAGTGACCTCGATTGCATAAAAGACTGGTGTAAAACGTGTCTAATGACTTTAAGCATTTCTAAGTGTAAGATAATTACTTTTAGCCGAAAATCAGTCACTTCGAATTTTCCATACCACAATAATAACGATACTTTGGCTCGGATTACGCAGTATAAGCATCTAGGCGTCCATATTTCACCAAACTTTTTAGGGCTGAACACACAACCACCACTTTCGCCAATGCTTCCCGGTCACTAGTTTTCTTTCGCCGTAACCTGCAATGCACTACCCCTCACGTGCATAAACAAGCCTACATTACTTTTGTAGCACCGCAGCTAGAGTACGCTTCATCCATCTGGTCACCTCATCAGAAATATCTAATAAGTTGGAAGCTGTCCAGAATCGGGCTTGTCGTCTCATTTCGCAAAATTAGTTATCAGTCCAGTGCAACCAATCTGAAGATCAAACTTTCGCTCCATGCATCCCTTGCAAATTCATCGCGAGACTGCCCTTTTATCTATCTTTCACAAATATGTCCATGCCACTGATTCACCGCCAGCACATCTACAACGTCCCTCCTACTTATAACATTGATTACATAATAACTACAGCTATGCCGCATTTATGGCATATATGGCATTTATGGCATGTATGGCATTTATGGCATTTATGGCGCGTGCCATTCGTCTCTGGAACGATCTTCCGGACTGCATCGCCCTGCAGGGTAATCATGGCACCTTTTCCAAACATCTACCCAAACACTTCGTTGATAACGGTTAGCACGTCATTTATATACTCAGGATTCGTTTAACTTCGTTTTCAGCAGCTTGAAACTATTGCCTCTTTGGTTCCGTGGATGCACAGCTTTGCTTATTTATACCGTATATGTTTTCTTTGGCTTTTGTATAACTCTTCCTGCATTTCCCCTGTTTTTGTTACTTGACGCAGAGTTGTTTTTTTACTTTTATCCCTTTTTATGAATTGCGATATCTTATCTGAACTCACCTGTTTTTTTGTGTGTTTTGCTGTACATTTACTATGATTTTTGGATTTCTAACCTATTTTTCACTACCTTCTGTATCCCCCATTACACAATGCCTCTCCGGAGGCATAATATATCTCTATATAAGTAAATAAATACTTAATCACGGTGAAGATACCGCCTTTTAAGGCAGTAAAAAAACCCTGAATATAAACTGTGTTAATGACCAATATCCCAGCAATGCTATTCAGATATAATATAAAAATTAATTTGTAGAATAGGCCACTGTTCTTGCTTGACAATAGTGTAAAAGTAGAACTCGTGTGTCAGCTCAAATTATAACAGTACATATGAATTGCTGGTTAAAATAGTGTTCTTTTTGAATAAACCATTATCCTCTGGATAGTAACTTCACACAAAAAAAAATGTTTTCCTGTATGCGGAATGGGGAAAAGAGTATACAGTGCTCGGGCGAATGAGTTGTGGCGAACTCAGAAGGTCGCAAAAGCCAGTTAGTCTGTCTAATGTCATTAAATACGAGTGCGTGGCACCGCGCCAATTGCGTTAAAAATTGGTTTACTAAGTAATTAATGACATAAAACTTGACCGTGTGGCACGGGTATAACACCTCGAGCTGTCGTTCAGTTCAACGGACGGTCAACTGCACAGCAGTTATAATCACCCGTGTGTAAGAAGGTGAGAGGCAGAGCGGATACGTACAAAACCGCGCCAGAGGCCTCAGTCTTGGATGTTTACCACCTTTTGAAGAGAAACGATCAAGCTGAGGTCAACTAACGCCGAGAAGACGTCTCCAGAAATGAATATCTTGGATGTCCTGAAATTATATCCCTGTGGAGATCAATTCGGTGTCGTTACGTATATGCACAGCTAGTCCCCTTCTCAAAAGACAAAGGTTATCCAATGACACTAGTGACATTGAATGCGGGAAAAACTGTCTTAACAAGATGAGCGTTTAGTGGGGACTGTATTGTAGTAGGTGCAGTTGCTTACCTCATGGTTACGGACTTCCAAGAACTGCCCCTCGCTCACTCCGTCCCTGTAGAAGACGATCCGCTCGGGCTTGTGCCTGGTGGCGCGGTAGAAAGCCAGTAGCAATTCTTTGATCATGTCCTTCAGGTCTCTGATGATTTCCACACGCGCCTTAGCCTCGGAGTCTTCAATCTGTACCCGAATGGTGGCGTGAAACTTGGACGGTACACGGTCTAGGCTTCCGACGCACGCGGCGATGGATGGCCTGACCTTGTCTCCAGGCGATGGGTGCGACACGTCTGCTCCGATGACGATCACGGGCCTATGGAACAGCTTCGGCTTCTCCTGCATCAGGAGACTATTGTTGATACCGCCCATCTTGGCGTTGATCTTCTTGCACAGGTTTTGGATGAGCGCTGCGTTGCACTTTTGGACCACGTTGTTGTCCAAGATGCATTGTGTGCGCAGGGACAGCTCAGTCTCTGCCACCTGCTTGATCTCAGCGTAGTTCGTGTCTTTTGTTATCACAGCCACAACCATCTCCAACTGCGGGTGCTGCTGGCGCTGCTCCGTGAGAACGGTCCGCATGGGCTTGCGGTTTGTGTCAAACGTGATGACCGCAAGCGGCTGCGCAATGCGCATGCCCAGTTCTTGGCCGATGCGGATCAGCATCCTCACGAAGTTTTCCAGGGAATCCTTGTGCGCGAAGCGGCTCACGTTGAGAACAATCCACTTTGTCATGGACATCGCCTCGTAGAAGCGCTGCCCTCGGAGATCCCACGTACCGTCGCGCGGCTTGCACATGGTGTTGTTCTCAAAAACCAGAGATGGCGGGTCGAGCACTCTGCCCACAACCTGAGTGGGTTCAGTGTTGATCTTGACGCCGAACTCTCGTAGGTACTTGTCCGAGCTGCTGACCATGTCGCGCACAGACTGACGAATCTCCTGGAAACGCTTGGCTGGCGGCTGGGCCGTGCGCTTGATCATCTCGGCGGTCTGACTCTCGTCGAGCTTCTTCCGACAGTGCTGGCCTTCGGCCAGCTCGCACATCTCCAGAGGAATGTAGACCGGATGCGTCGGGCTACCACTCTGCACGCAAGGGAAGTTCGGGTACGACAAGCGTCTGTAGCGGCTCTGGAAGTAGTCTGCGATGGAGATCTGACTACCTTCTGATTCAAAATAGATTTCCTTCGCAGGTTCTCTCGTGATCTTGACCACTTTGTACTTGCGCGGGTACGGAAGGTGCGTCACTTTGACACGGAGTCCCTTGAGCTCCCTATTCAGGCGCACGTACTGGTTCTCGCGCAATGACCGGAAGTCCGCGGGCGTCAACACACGACGGCTGTCGCTTAAGAACCTGCACATGAAGTCGACCAGTGGAAGCGACTCGTAGAATGCTGTTGCTGACATGTCGACGTTAAGCATGGGCTTCCATTGGGCGGGTCGAACACTCGTGTAGTAGCCAAACCACACCTCCCGGCCTCCTCCGAGGTCATTGTGCTCGTTGGGTCCAGGCGGTCTGAAGAACGAGCGCCCAACCGGTGCAAGGTTGATCGAGGGGCTGTGCCTCAAGACGATGTCGATGGCCTGGAGGACTTCCTGCGGCACAGTTTGTACGCGCTTTTGGAAGACACCATGCAAGGCGTCCAGGTTCACTGTGGCCGCGTACTGGATCTTGATTATAAACTTCTGGGATCTTTGGTCTTCCTCAAGGTCGACTGTGAATGTGCGCTCGCGGAAGTTGAGCTGGCGGCGCGTGTACAGGTTCTTGCGGCCATCGAAAGCCGGGATGCAGTTGGCCAGGTCTTGCCGGTACTTCTTTACTAGGAGCTCAATGACAATCCTGTTGATCTTCGTGCTGAGACATCGGTACTTTTTCTGCTCAGGAACCTTGGTCTCCTGGGCAGTCTCAGAGGAGATCTCGACGTCATAGTGGTAGACGCTGCCAGACGGTATCTCAATGCTGAAGTGGTTGGCAAGAAGTTGTATGGTCCGGCCCAGCTGGCCGTGGGCGGGCCGCCGCGGGAAGTGAGAGGGCAGGGTTCGCTCGAGCTCCTGCGCCGTGATTGGTGGCAATTAGAGCAGAGCATGAACAATTAAGGATGCACGCACTGTCTCGTGTGTTGAGCGTCACATAACTTTGACCGAATGGCTTCGATCTACACTACACTGCAGGACCGGTTCCGGTGAGTCTTAATGAAAAAAGCCTCCTGCACCCCGTGCGTTGTAGCGAGCCCATTAAAGGACGGCGCTTGATCATTGATATGCTCCAGTGAGAATGTTTTAAATGTTTCGTGCAAGCGAAGCTATCTGCAGTCAATATCTAAATTTCAGCGTATTCGAGACTTCCTATATCTTTTCATCACTCTTTTCATGCTCACAGGTCGGCGCTCTTCAGCCAGCCCTACCCAATCGGCCCCACCGCCGGCTGCCGACGAGTTCGGTAATTCACCACTGTAGGATGGGGTCGGGGGGGGGGGGGGGCTTCCTGAACCGCCGAAGAGACGCTTATTACTCGCAGTGGCCATAGCAGCTGCCTTACTTTTGAATCTAACCGACAGACAAATCTGAAAAAAAAAATACGCAGCAGCGCGAGGCGTAGAAATGCGCGTGCGTGAAACAGTCGCTGAAAAGAGCTCGCCAACCTTCGCTCGGGATTGTGGCTTCTGTGCTCAATGTAGAAATATATGGTTCAGGTGTTTATGACGAGAGAACATAGTGGTTGAGCTAGGTTATATACACGGCTGGTCAAAAGTCTCCGGGCCACAGGGCTTGCTTCTTTTGAGCAGTATATCATGGCATTTAAGACGCGAATAAAGCTATCAAGGTTCGCAGAGAACAAAAGCCTCTTCCGCCCTCAATGGATATTTTAAGTATTTGAGGGTGTCATGTCTGCCTGATTATACAGCTCAAAAACAGTCCCTGTGGCCTGGGAACTTTTGACCGACCCTGTACTTTCCTCACAATATATTTCAGATCCCTGTGCTATCTTGCGCACATATGACATGGACGATCGGGACGATTGCAAAATCAAGGAACCGCACTGCGTGGTCGGTGTGTTCATCAAAATCGAGACAGTAATTACTAGTTTTTTCCCTGCCTTAACTTATTTATTCAGGGAACCAAGGCCATGGTGGCGCAAGAGCTGTAGAAACATTTCTTGCAAGGATTATAAACCACTCAAAGTTCAACTGTGGGCGGTTTTGAATGTTTTTAGACGTGGCATTATGTTCCACTACGCATCACATTTCTTAAGTCCTCTCTCTGCGCCTCAGAAACCGTTTTTCAAAATCCTCAGTAGAAGCCCTTTAAAACAGCAAAAACAAAGAACGCCGAAACTAAAACTGGGTTTCCCTTAAAGTGTGACATCGAGACAGAAGCTTGTCGTCATGCATACTGTCACAGAACCTCTCGGCGTATTGACTGAATAAACTGGAGACCATAAGCGACCGACCACTGTTTGTGTGAAGTGACCATAGACAGAGGTCTTTTTTTTTTCTTGAGCAAACTCCAAGAAAATATCGAGGGGCATGCAGCTGGTGACGTCACAGTACAATGTCGCCCACAGAAATCTTCCCTATTTCTGTGGAGGGAAGGCTACACGCTGAAGCAGGTGAACAGCCTAGTCATCAGCAGAATAACTTACTTCCATATCACAGCATGCTGAAAAGTGAAGAAAATCAGGCAGTGGTCCTAATCAAAGGAGCCTACAAGACAGCTTTGGGCTTACCCAGAAACACTTCGAACGACAAGCTGGCAGAACTGGGGCTGCAAAACACGTTCGACGTTAAGCAGGGCACAAGTCATGTCAGAGATACAAAGGCTAAGGAACTCGGCAACAGGGAGGGAGCTCCTACGGAGGTTGAACTATAAGGGGGTCCACGACATAGAGGATAGATCGGCAGACATCCCAGACGAAATACGTCGAACCTACCAGGTTAGCCCTATACCCAGGAATATGGATCCAAATCTACATGCAGCCAGAAGACAGGCAAGAGCTGCATATGTAGAGACGAAGATAGCCACACAAGATCAGGTAGTCTACACTAACGCCACTCTGTACCCGTGGACTCGTAGCCAAAACATCAAGAAAACGGTATCGGTTGTCACAACAAAGGAGGTTTGCCTCATCAGCGGCGCATCCACGAGAGATGGGACGATAATTAAAGCAGAGGAGAAAGCCGTAGCTCTAGCGGCAGCCCAGGCTTATCGCACCAACAAATCTCTCACAATCACAACAGATTCCCAAGAAGCGTGCAGACGCTACATGGTAGGAAGAATCAACAAGAAAACACTAAGAATTCTCTTGAAAACGCAGCGAACCAACGAAAAGATCAACATAGGATCTACTGGGTGCCGGGACATGCCGGAATCGAAAGCAATCTGAAGGCGGACAAGCTAGCTCGCGAGCTGACTATTCGAACTGGTGCGTCAAATGCCTCGGACGGCCCGGAGATGACGGTAGAGCTCACGTACGCAGCTATCCTCAACCTCATCAAAGGCAGAAGACGCAAATACCCCCGCCACATCCTCTGCTAACACAACATGAAGCGACATGTTGGAGAAGACTCCAAACAGGAGCCTTCCACAACCTTCACATTCTACATAAGATGTATCCGGAGCAGTATAGGGATGCATGTCCGTGGTGCGGGGCAACCCCCACGCTGTATCAAATCACACGGGAATGCATACACAATGTAGCTTTCCGAGGTAATAAAGAGCGAAGTGTGGAGCAGTGGGAACCGGCTAACCAGCAGCCAGCTCAAGGTCCTAAGAGACCTAGTGAGCCACGCATGCCGGATGGCCAGGTACAGTGGTGCCTTGGACTAGGAGCGCCAACCACGCTCAACCTGGAAGACATCGGCAATCTTCGAGCAAGCAGCAAGACTCCTTTATTACAGCACTAAAGTTTATTCACTCACTCACACACTCGTCGCGATTGGGGCGACAAAATTAGAAAAATTTAATCCTCATGAAACAAAACCGGCGCCCGGCGGCGAAGCTCGGCAAAAGGAACTACCGTGGAAATTTCGGCATTCGTGGAGGTCGGAAGGACGCGCCAGCCGCTCATTAACAGCGAAAGATGAGCAACATACGGGACTCTTTCTTTGAAAAGACAATGTGCAGAAGCATAATTTATAAGAATAAACAGCTACGGCCCAAGGAAACATCAGTTTGCCAAAGTGGATGTTTGGACTCGACGATGGCTCATTTAGCTTGGAGTAAAAGCTTATTTAACGAGTGACTGAAAAAGACAATACACTCACCGCGATGGCTCACTGGTTAGAACGCTCGGCTGCTGATCCAGTTTCCCAGGTTCGAACCCGACCGCACCGGCTGCGGTTCTTTGGAGAGAGAATACGCTAAGGCGCCCGTTTGCTGTTCGTTTCCAGTACACGTTAAAAATCCCCAGGCGGTCAAAATTGTCCCGTAGCCCTCCACTACGGCACTACTTCACTTCTTCTTTCACCCCTCCTTTGTCCCTTCCCTTATGACGGATTACGGATATCCACCGATATGTGAGACAGGTACTGCGCCATTTCCTCCCCCCCACCCCCGGATAAAATTAATGTGGATGGGGAAAGAATGCGCAGTATGTC
Source organism: Amblyomma americanum (assembly GCF_052857255.1). Taxonomy (NCBI): domain Eukaryota; kingdom Metazoa; phylum Arthropoda; class Arachnida; order Ixodida; family Ixodidae; genus Amblyomma; species Amblyomma americanum. Next base: position 29,337,181 of record NC_135504.1, on the reverse strand, counting down.
TCACATATCGTTGGACACCTGAACCGCGCCGTAATGGAAGAGATAAAGGAGGGAGTGAAAGAAGCAAGGAAGAAAGAGGTGATGTAGTCGAGCGCTCCGGAATAATCTCGACCACCAGGGTACACCCGCCCCGGTGGCTCAGTGGTTAGGGCGCTCGACTACTGATCCGGAGTTCCCGGGTTCGAACCCGGCCGCGGCGGCTGCGTTTTTACGGAGGAAAAACGCTAAGGCGCCCGTGTGCTGTGCGATGTCAATGCACGTTAAAGATCCCCAGGTGGTCGAAATTATTCCGGAGCCCTCCACTACGGCACCTCTTCTTCCTTTCTTCTTTCACTCCCTCCTTTGTCCCTTCCCTTACGGCGTGGTTCAGGTGTCCAAAGATATATGAGACAGATACTGCGCCATTTCCTTTCCCCCAAAACCAATTAAATAATAACACCAGGGTACCTTTAACCTGCACTGACATCGCACAGCACACGGGAGCCTTAGCGTGTTGCCTCCATAAAAACGCAGCCGTCGCGGTTGGGTTCGAACTCGGGATCTCCGGATCAGTAGCCGAGCGCTCTAACCACTGAGCCACCGCGGCGGGTTGGATCAGCCCAGCTAATCCAGAATATACAAAGCGAAAGCGATATTGAGCTCTCCACTGACCCACAGAGTCGGTTGTGCGCCTTTAGATTCGTGAAAAAACGGTCTTTGCCAAGTTGTCAACGCCAATGAACTATGAACGCCGTCGGCTCACTTGTTTTGTTTACTTTTCGAGGGAAGGAAATGGCACAGTAATCATCTCGCATATCTCGGCGGAACCTCTAACCGCGCCGACAAGGAAAGCATAAAGGAGGGAGGCAAAGAGGAACGCGAAAACAAAATTGAAAGTTGGATTTTGAGGAAAGGCGTGGCGGTGCGCAGCGGCGGAACACTTGTGGCTCGGTGCTACCAGTGGCGCATGCGCAGTAGTGGGTAGAGAGCGAGAGAGAAAAATGGGCCGTGTGTCATCACTGCTCCTCGTGCATGCGCAGCACGGCTCTCCAGGAATCATGCGAAACTGCGCAACCTGCGGCCAGTAAAGCTTTCGCTTTATAAACAAATATTTCATACGCTGGCAACACAACACTCGGCCGCCGGCGTATATGTACTGAACCCAAAGGCTAAACCTGACGACGCACCAATTGCTTGAGCCAACCTTTATCCAGGCCATGACTGAGGCCCTGAACCTCACAGAAGAAACTGTGAACATTGAAAATTGATTTTCAGGGAAAGGAAATGCTGCTGTATCTTTCTCACATATTGGCGGACACATGAAACGCGCCATAAGGGAAGAGAAAAAGGAGGGCGTGAAAGAGGAAAGGAAGAAAGAGGTGCTGTAGTGGAGGGCTCCGGAATAATTTCAGTCACCTGGGGAGCTTTAATGTACACTGACATCGCACCGCACATGGGTGCCTTTGCGCTTCGCCTCCACCGAAATGAAGCAGCGCGGTCGGATTCAAACCACTCATTTATATGCGGTTGTTACGTCGCAAACTTATAACTTATAACCTAACTTATAACTTATAAACTTATAAACGAAGCGGTTTATAACGAAACTAATATAACGAAGAAATTATGATTGCACGTGGAAGCTCGGCCAACAGGGACTATGACGAAGCTACAGTATAACGAAGTAATTGCCGGAAACCTTCAACTTCGTTGTAAAGAGGTTCAACTGTATTTGGACCGCTGGCATAACTAGCTGCACAGCATGGTTTATAACGATATAATGGATATAACGAAGGAATTACGATTCCCCTCGGGAGCTCCTTCAACACTGCATATAACAAAGCAAAAGCCGGGAACGAACTTTCAGCTTCGTTATAACGAGGTTAAACGAGCTACATGGCATGCCTCAAGATGAAGCCCTTTCCGTGAAACAGTACGCACCTTGATCCTGACATCGTCACCCGGAGTGGCCTGGTCGCCAGCTTCGGAGGTTTGCTGTGTCTCCGCAACGGGCGGCGTGCATGGTGGCGACGGTGGTAGGGCAGCTGCTGCCGGCTGACTGCCACTCACGGCGGCTGCTGCGGATGCAGGCCGGGGGTTGCTGGCAGCTACGTTGGCGGAACCCGAGGCGGCGGCGGCCCCGTTGCTGGGACGGGAGGCGCTGGGCTGAGCGCTGGGCTCCGCGGCCGTGGTCGGGCCGCCGCTGACGGCGCGCGGCTGCGGGCTGGCCGCGGCGCCCTGCTGGAGTGCTTGCGCGAACGAAACCCGCGAGGGACCGGCGGGCGACGGAGCAGGAGGGGTGGCTTGGTTGCCACCGCTGGCCGAAGGCACCGCTGCGAGCCGAAAATGCATATTTAACGTCGGCTCTATATGTCGGCTGCGTTTGCGATCATAGCGATCGTTACGACACGCATATATACACTGCCGAAAGCAGAAGACTGGACAGCCGTCGCCGGAGCTCCGTTGGTAGAGCACCGGACGCAAAATTCAGAGGTCGTGGGTTTCAGATCCCACCGGCGGCATGTGGTTGCTTTTCTTCTGCTTTCTAATGATTTATCTTTAAAAAGTTTCGCTTTTTATGGGGGTTTAACGTCGCAAAGAGACTATTTAAAAAGTCATTGCCCTATTAAACCTCCAGTGATGAACACCACAAATTATTTAAGAAAGCATCCCCTAAGTTTCTTGGTTTCGGTGACTGTTGGCTTCCGTCATGTCATAACGGGCACCTCTTGTCCCTTCCCTCGTCTGCTCAACGGGAAAAGACAGCTGGTATAGAGTACTTAGTCGATGGTTTGATCGAATGCCGTCTGGTCAGGTCAGCACAGAGGTCAGCAGAATCAGTCTTCGGTTTACTGACCATGTGAAAGTGCGCAGCTGACTGCAATTAACATATTTGACATGGTCAGTGACCGAAAATGCAGTATACAGTGGTCGAGAGCATACGTCGCAACAGCCGTCCCAACTCAGACAGCTGTGCAAGCCGATAGTGGCATGCACCGTGACTAAACACGACCAAACACGCAGCGACCCCAAACAGCGTTGTAAACCCTTTGCACTGAAGAACTGAGTGCTAGGCCCTAGCTGGCGCACATGGTCTTAATTTTCACACAAACGTGATCAGCCCTCCCCCACAGCAACAAAGAAGCGATAAGCCCCGCCGTATTCAATAAATTTGCGACACACGCGCAAGCTTTCCCTATAGTTCGCTATTTGAGAAGAAAAAAAACAATTTTCTATTTCGCTAACCCTGGTATTCAGCGAAAAGCAAGGACGCTTGATGAGTGTCTAAGGCTCGTCCATGGCAGCGCCTGCATGGACAGCCGTTCTATAGCATATACCCACACGCCCAGGTGGCTTAGACGCACTATCACTGGGGCTTAGACCCCCATCGAATGTTTTTAAGTTCAAAGGTGAACCCAAATCTCACCCAATGTCAAAGGCCAAAGATCAGATGTCAACTAAAGGTCATGGGTCAAGGTCAGGGGTCAAGAGTTCGACCCGTATCTGTACCCCGCACGGTCATGCACGGCTAAAGTGGTTGGGCTGAAGGTCGTTCAAGGCTATTCTCCGGCCTATGGGACGACTCCTTTACCAAACATGGTGAAGCTTTTCGCTTCGTGTTCAACTGCAGTGACTTCTTTCATTTCTTTCATTTTAGAGCGCAGCTCGCCCGTTCCTGAGTTCCGCGTCGTAGCCGGTGTAACATGCTAGCCGACAGGTGACGTGTTACTCAGTGTGACAGGTGTCGTGTTGGCAGGGAGCAGCAGAGCGAAGCGCCACCTGCCATCGCGAGAGGAATGGACAGCCGGAAGGCAGCTGCTACGGGACGATTCCGGAGGGTGGCTAGCAACATAACACGACACCTGCCAAGCGGTAGCAGGCGGCATGCGAAGAGCTGCGCTCAACTTTCGGATTACCGTCTGTCGCAATCGGCCTTCAATTTTTTTTTTTTCATTTATATATCGGCCGTAAAGAATACACGTTTCTTGCCGCGGATAACGCTTGCTGTCACGAAGAATGTCAGCACATGCTGGTGGCGGGAAACTCACTTCTCCAATTCCTTTTTTTTCCTCAAAATCGACGCAGTCCAGAACATCGTCAGCGCCAATGCCAATGATCACAATGAACGCGGCGGTGGCGGTTGAATGACGTCATAGCTGTCACGTGGTTTCTCCTCGGTTCAAGGTCAAACTCTCGTACACAGCGAAGCAGCTACGCAGGGTAGTAGTAAAGCCTTCGCTTCACGGGAAGGGGACGATGAAGTGGCTGCCTGGCCCTAATGAGCAATGATGCAGGGGCTCTCGCATATGTGGCGAGGGCTGCTTGCCACCGGGAGTACCTGTTGCTAAACCGTCGTCATCGCTTCAGATGACGCGGCTGTTGAGACGCGCGTCCTTTCTTCCCAACTTTCCTCTCATATCTCTTTTAACTCTCCTACTGTCTGCCCGTGGCAGTGATTGTGGATCAGCTGGAACCAGTGGGCGGGCCTGTTAACTTTTCATTATTCCCTCAGTCGAAACAACAACAGCAATACCGTGCCACTCATCGCGCCACACAGCGGGACGCCAAGCTGTTAATCCGGCTTGATTAAACCCGTCAGCCCCATAGGTTGCACACTCTAACCTTGAAACAAAAGACACGCTGTCGCGATAAATAGGGATCACAATCCGGAGAAAGAGACATTTGCTGAAAATAAAAAATTGATTTTTGAGGAAAGAAAATGACGAAGTAAAAATCTCGCATATCTCGGTTTACACCTGAACCACGCCGGAAAGGAAGGGATAAAGGAGGGTGTGAAAGAAGAAATGAAGAAAGAGGTGCCGTAGTGGAGGGCTGCGGAATAATTTCGATCACCTGGGGATCTTTAACGTGCACTCACATTGCGCAGAACACTCGCCTTTGCGTTTCGCCTCCATCGAAACGTGGCCGCCGCGGTCGTGTTCGAACCCGGGTTCCCCGGAAGAGTAGCCGAGCGCACTAACTACTTATCCACCGCGGCGGGTAATGCGGATAGCCCATGCCAAAAATGCGGTGGAAACAGAGTAAGGACGCTGAAACACGATGCCCGAAAGACGCGGGTTCAATCTCTGCCGCGGAGGTCGAATTTCGATGGAGGCGAAATTCAGAGGCCTGTGTTCTGTGCGATGTCAGCGCACGTTAAAGAACCCCAGGTGGTCGAAATTTCCGGAGCCCTTCACTACGGCGTCCCTCATAGCCTAAGTCGCTTTATGACGTTAAACCCAAATAAACCATAAAGGAATCGTAAATGCGCTGAAGAGATTGTTGTGCGGAGCTGCAGAGGGATTGCTGTGCACCAAGAAGAACGGGCTAAAACGAGACAGCAGCGCTCGGAAACGTGCCGTGGATCAAGGCACTGACCAAGCGGAAGAGCGTTCCACAGCACCCGCCCCGTGTCAGGTCAGCAGCATGGCCGGAACACACAGGCGCACGGGCGACGCGTGCAGCAGCGCGTGCTCGAGGAGCGTCGAGACGAACAGTGCGCGTGCGCAAGGCGAACGTTCGGCAAGGCATTCACGGCAGGAACGCGCCGCCGGTCACAAATGCGCGGCTCGGCTGGACCCCTTTTTTATAGGTCCTCTCAGAAAAAAAAAACGACGTGATCCGAAGCGACGCGATCCTTTGTATTGGGTTATGCGTTTCAGTTAGGTACTTCACATAACCTGTTAGCACTGACGTTCGTAGCATCCCTGGAATTTGATAATTTTGTTCATTTCGCATACATTCTATCGTATAGCAATGCTACCGTACATCAAGTATTCCCGAGACAGCAGCATTAATGCAAAACGTTGCTTGTGCTAACAAGAGAGACTAATATTAATGATATCGAAAGAGTGCATTGTCCACAACGCAGGTTGGAGCTTGAGCAAGCTGAAGGCGTTGCAATTTCACTAAGCGTGCGGGCTTTGTTCGAACAAAGCAAGGCTCTTCGCAGCCTGAGGGCAGCGCGCCCAATACCGGCGTTGCATATGGCGACACTGTACGAAGCACAAGGACGGAGATGCGCAAAGGGTCGCGCGAGCCCGAAGTTCGAGCGACGTACGCAGTCCAAGGGCCACTTCACATACAAGGGAACACGCCAGCGATTTCTGCAGCCGCGGCGCACAAAGCCGTTTCGAGACGTCGCGGCGCGTCGAACGGCCAGAGCGAAGAGGTTCAATAAATGTGCAAATTCTTCGCTGCAACGCGCCGCTCTATCGCTCTGCTCGCTCAGTCGCTTGCACGTGAACCAACCTTAACGCGATTAGAAGGCTGCCGAGGTCGCTTGGGCTCAACCGAACCAGGTATTTTTTTTCCCTCAAGTCGCGGTCTGTCACGCTCACATAAAAACGATGGTGCATAATAGCGAGAACAAACGGATAACGAAGCTCGTGCATTTCGTTGAGCTTTCTCGCAAAAATTTAATGCTTTAGAACACAATCATCCTAGCCCACGAGGTTAGGCCTAAAGCGACCAGCAAGTGACGCCAGATGAACAAAGGGATCGAGCACCGAAACGAGACTGCAGCGGAGGCCACAGAACCGAAAGGAAATTCGCTACGCACCTGGAGGTCCAGCAGCTGAGTCGTTTTTCGTCTTGTCTTTGCGCTTTCCTTTCCCCATTTAGATAGCAGGCCACAAACACAAATGGCAATCACTGGACGTCTTGACTGCCTGTCGAGCCCCTAGAGAAAGGCAAAATGGCTGCGCTGTTTCTCCTTTATAGTGGCCTTTTCCGCTCTGCGATTGGCTCATATTCGACGCCACGAGCTGCCCGTGTTCCGCCGTCATTGGCTACGCTTGGAGACGTCATGCGCGTGCCGGCGCTTCTGCCTCCAAGAAAGCATAAAGAAAAAAAGAACTGTGGGAACCAAAGAGAATTGCCGTACGATAACGCTCTACCACTGCTCCTTATGGGAACCCATGGTCCCGGCGCGTCTCGAACACGCGCGCTGTGGAAGTCGAAGACAACAAGTGGAGTTTGACTCCGCTTCGAAACCCAATTATTCCTAGAAGCTACTTTGCTGAGAGGGTATAGTTCGCAAAATACAGAGGCGCATACCAAGGTCACGGACGTACAAAGTGAGAAAAAGTTACGAGCGCTCTTAGCATTCATTTCCCATTTTGTGCAAGTCCGTGGTTTCAGCTCAGAGATCAACATGACTGAGCCACCGAAATGCGGCAAATAAAAAAAACTGTAGCGATTTGTCAACATTTCTGGCTTTTATTTATGCCTATATGAATTTGTTAATGCATCCGTTTAATTCATTTTATTCCCACGTGCTAGCGTGGTTAAGTCTCGGAGTAAGGAATGTGTTTTACTGCCCACATGTGAGGCGACACTGGTGGTGGTAGTGGTTTTATTAAAAATAATAGTAAAAAGGAAGGGAAAGATTTTTGCTAGCCCCGGCATCTGCCATCGACACTGAAGCATCTGAGCTGGGGCAGCGGAAATAAAGGACAGCAGGCAGAATGAAGAAATGAAATGAAAGAGGTGAGGGGACAGGAAGAGAGGATAGGGGGAGAAGTAATATGTACAAACTATATACACAATAAGAAATGTGTCCAGGTTGTGCGCGCGATTAGTTCATTTTAGAAGAATTAAATCACACACGCGCACAGCACTGTGTTGGTTACAACTGGAGTGGGGCGTCCAGTTATTAATCGTTCAAGGTAGAACTCGCGGAGCGTTCGGTCACTGCCTGTAACTACCTGACGGAGAACAGACGGGACGTCAAGCCCGTGTGTTCGAGGAATGCACAGAGGCTCACCAAAGTTCGCTCACGAGTACGCGCACTGCCCTGCGGCCACAATAGCGTCTTGATGGAGTCTGGTAGTATGCCCTGCGCCCTATAGGCCGCGAGCATATCGCGACGAGCATCGGTGAACGCGGCACAGTGAAGGAGCAGGTGTTCTAGTGTTTCCGCTGCACCGCATCCGTCACACACATAACTCGTCGCGATTCCGTGACGCACCCGTCGTTCCCCGGGCCACACGCAGCCAATGCGCGCGCGGTGGTGGTGGTGGTGAAAAACATTTATAAGCAATTAAATTTTTTACAGAAAGGTGATTGGGGTAGGACCCTATTGGCCCTTTCCCCTCACAGTACTAGGTGGAGCCCCTATTCCGGGGCCCCATTGGCAAGCAACGCCGCCCGCGTCCGTTGAACCAAGGCCTTTTGGCTCCTCAGGTCTTGACAGCCGAGCAGGGCCGCCTCCCAGTCCTCTCTGGTGGGGTTGGGGTTGGGGGGATAGATGGGTTAGATTGACACGCCCAAACCATGTGGAAGGTGTCAGACACCTCCCCACAGAACTGGCACGTGCCATCAAAGGATGTATTGAAACGCGCGCGGAGGATCATTGCACGTTGTGACCGTGTAAGTGCGCGACAGCCGGTGACACTGTCGACGCGCTCACCTCCCGCGATGCGTGGGTCGGGGTGCTGCTTTCGGAGATGGTCGTGGATGGCCGCACGCACGTCCTCCAGCGCAAGGGGCAGGTCGCTGGCAGGTAGTTGGTGTGCAGCGGTCGCGAGGTCGTCAGCTTCATCGTTGCCGGCGATGCCGCAGTGACCGGGCACCCACTGTGCACGCACAATACAACCTCTCTGCGCGAGGCGCTCGATGCGGAAGCGAATTTCTCGCACTAGTGGGGTACCGCGGCCGTTAGATTGCAGGCGGCTGAGGGCGGCGCGGGAGTCGCACAGCAGAGCACTCCTGGGCGGCGGAGGGCCGATGGTGAGCAGCAGGTCCAGCCCGAGCCGGATCCCCATCAACTCCGCCGTGGTGGAGGAGTCCAGGAAGGCTGCGTGTTGCTGGCTGTGCAGTCGCAGGGCGGGGATGGTGGCTGCCGCAGCAAGGGAGCAGCTGTCGCGGGCCACTGAGCCGTCGGTGTACACGAGGAGATGGTCCTGGAGCTCCTCGTGTATGACGGCTCTGGCCAGCTGCTGCAAAGCACAGAGGGGTGTGCTCCGCTTTCCCGCAATGCCGACGATCTCTCGCTGTACCTCCGAGGCAGCAGGCCAGGGCGCGCAGAAGCCGTAGGGGGGTTGGGCCTTGGGTCAATTGCTCATACTCGAGCAGCGCCGCGCCCATTCGTGAGCGCGGGTGAGATGCATAAACTGCAGCAGCGAGCCGCCGTACGGTGCGCGGTGAAGCCAGGCGACACTGAAAAATTGGTTTTGGGGGAAACGAAATGGTGCAGTATCTGTCTCACATATCCGCGGTCCCCTAAACCGCGCCGTAAGAGAAGGGATAAAACAGGGACTAAGCGAATCATCGAAGAAAGAGGTGCCGCAGTGGAGGGCTCCGGAATAACTTGGACCAACTGGGGATCTCTAACGTGCACTGACATCGCACAGCACACGGGCGCCAATCTCAGAGTTTATGTCCTGTCGTTGCGGTGGCCATTGCTCTCAAAGGAGGCCCCGATGCACGATTCGCGGTCACAACCTTAGCACTCGCTCGATAAAGAGAAGCCGCCACACTTTGACGTCTCCCTGAGTGCGAGACGACAAAAAAAATCAAGTCGGCGACGCTAGCCCAGGCTTAGCTCAGTCGGAATAACTAATACGCGTCTCGCTGTTGGTCTCCGACGCCGGCGTTTGGTGGTATTGTAAGGTTATCGCAGACATCCATGTCTGAGGATATACATTCCCTAAGGTTTCCATGTTGTTGCGATTATAGGATGATAGAGGAAAGTGCACGGGCCTGCCGACGGGCTCCAGCTATGCCTAACCACTGCCGCGTGCAAACAAAGGGCAGTTCAGAGTGCTGTCAGGGAAACTACTGAGAGGAAAATGGTGCGCTGCATCAACTGCGTCCCCAGAAGCGGCGACGGCTCTATCTGCAAAAGATCCTCCTTTTCATCCCTGCTCTATCAATGCCCGAAACAGCTGTGGCATAGGGCGTTTGGAACACTGTAGTGCTGCGTTTATATCTAGTGTATCGGCGCCCCTTGGATTGTTACGCTGCTCAATCGAGTAACTATATTTATTTCAGACACCTCAGGGGCTGTTTATATCGAAAAACGCCCGTGTGCTGCACAACATGAGCCCTCGTTGAAGAACGCCAACCGATCGAAATTACTGCGTAGCCCTCAATTACGCTGCCTCTTTTGCACTTCTTTATTTTTCGCTTCCTCTTTCGTTCCTTCCCTTACAGCGCGGATAGGCCACGGAGGAGTGTGTTATCTAACCGTTCCCTTTCCCAGCCTACGCTAACTATACCGACACCCTGCCTATTCAGAATAGTATAGCGGGGTTATGCGGCCACAGAAGGAACGATCTCGGAGGCACCGTTTGCCAGGGCCACGGGTCACTTTATCGCTAAAGGACATGTGGATGTTCCCTGGTCTGAAACTTTCCTGTTATCCAATATTACGCCGACAGCAACACCGTTTGCGCAAAGGATAGCCCTCCACAAATCTACAGCTGTAAACACCCACCACACATGCGATCCAGAGAAAAACCAAGAGGGAACAGCACGGCATTCGAAGCTAGGGATGACGGGTAGAATTGAATCTGAACAGTGTTGCGGCAACTGCGAGAGATTCGAAGAAACGCACAGTTGAAAGTGGCGTACTGTAGGTTTAACGAACCGGGGGACGGGAGACCTCTCGGGAGCGGACGCCCCCGCCGAGGCGCCTCGCCGTACGCGGAGATTACAAACTTTCATCGCTGGCTAAGTTTCACGTATCCCACTCCTCACCCCTACGTGGACAGAGCGCAACCCACGACACTCAGACGCCTACAAACAAAGGCCATTCTTAGCCCCTACCGATTACGTTTAATCACCAACGGTGAATGTGACCCTGCATGCCCGCACTATGGTGACGGGACGCATGCCACACAAGACCATATATTATGGAAATGCGCTAGCAACCCCGCTCCGACGACACTCTTGCCTGCCTCCTCGGCGGATGAATGGGACAAACTCTTGACCAGTTCAGGAAAAACAACGCAGCTGGCCCTCATCACGCGAGCTCAAGAGGTCGCTCCAGCTTGCTGCCACCCTGGGCTCGCGCCTGCCCCAACTAATTCCTTCCGTTTTGTGGCAATAAAGTTGTAACCACCACCTTATTGTAGTAGAACCAACGCTTCCAACGGTACCAACGCTTCTAGTTTCGAATGGACGCTGGATTGAAAGCGGGTTGTTCCACCGAGAAGTGAGATGATTACTTAATAATAATTGCTTGTTTTTTTTTTTGGGGGGGGGGAGAAATGGTGCATTATCTGTCGCTTATACCGTTGGCAAAATGAACCGCACCGTAAGGGAAGGGATAAAGGAGGGAGTGAAAGAAGAAAGGAAGAAAGAGGTGCCGTAGTGGAGGGCTCCGGAATAATTTCGACCACTTGCGGATCATAAACGTGCACTGACATCGCATAGCACACGGGCGCCTTAGCGTTTTTCCTCCATAAAAACGATTACTTCGCCATTTCCTTTGTGGTGGTAGTGGTTTTTTATTAAAATAATATAAAAACGAAGGAACAGATTTTTTTGAGCCCCGGCATCTGCCATCGATACTGAAGAACCTGAGCTGTGGCGGCGGAAATAATGGATAGCAGGCCGAATTGAAAAATGAAATGAAAGAGGTGAGGGGAGAGGAAGAGAGGATAGGGGGACCGTTTCCTTTCGTCAAAAACTATTTTTCATAGCGGCATAGGGTCTCAGCCCCTTGCGAACTACACGACATTCGAACAGGAACCGTCTTGAAGGGTGTTGCGGCAGCACAATGCTGCGACATTGGAGTTCCACCCTTATGTAGAGTTCCTAACGTCAAAATTAAAGCAAGAAATCAAAACTGCGGCAATGATGTTCCACCATAATCTATTGTTCCTAACATTTAAAAATAAAGAAAACGTTGTCACGTGGCGCTCTTGAAGGTAGGTAGGTAAACTCTTTTATTGCGCCCAAAAACAGGGGACCAGTCAAAGGACCGGTTGCGCTGACTTAGAGGAGGTCGGCGGGGATCCTTTGGGATGCCGCGGCCTCCACCGCGCGCTGGATAAGCCAGCTTTGGTCTGCTGGCTTGGAAGTACACAGGAGAGACTCCCACGTCTCTGGGGTGTTTGCGTTGTCTGTGTTGTAATGTGTACAAGTCCACACCATGTGTATGAGTGTGGCCGGAGTTGAGCAGTGTTTACACATGGGGGCTATCTGTTCCGGAAAGATCCTGCTGTATAAGAGGGGGTGTGGGAAGCTGCCAGTTTGTAGTTTGCGCCATTGGACGGCCTCGCGTCTTGTTAGATCGCGGTGTGCGGGAGGATATGTGCACCTTTGGAGTCGGTAGTGCTGGAGTATGTCCGTGTAAGTGGTGAGTAGAGAAGCGCGTGGGATATTAGTGTCAGCGGAAGCAGGGTGGCTGATCATACTCTCGGCTCGGCAGCTGAGATCTCGAGCGAGAGTGTGTGCCTGGGCGTTTCCGCTGAGCGACTCGTGGGCTGGAGCCCAAAGAAGTAAGCGAGATGTGGAAGAGGGTGCTGTAGAATGTAGAATGTGTAACGCCTGGCAAGAGATACGGCCAGCATCGTAATTGCGAATAGCCTGTTGAGAGTCACTGATGACGACTTTGGTATTAGGGTCGGCTAGCGCGAGCGCAATGGCAACCTCCTCAGCTGCGGTGACTGTTTCTGCATTGCGAATGATGCAGGCTGTGTACCAGCTGCGGTGAGGGGCGAGAGCTACCGCCACCATCGCTGGCCTCGATGGATGGTAAGAGGCGTCCGTATACGTGACGTCCGGACGTCCGCTGAAGCGTTTCTCGAACTGACGAGCCCGGTCGGCCCGTCTCTCGGCGTGGTGTTCCGGGTGCATCCGTTTGGGAATGGGAGGAATGCGGAGATTTAGGCGATATTCCGATGTAAGTTCAGCGTAACTTGGGGCCGATCTCGGCGGGGAGATCCCAACTTGCTGCAGTACCGCTCGGCCAGCGTGTGTGAGTGAGAGCCGCTCATACTGGGCGGTGAGGGTTGCTTCGATCAGTTCGCTCACGGTATTGGAGATTCCGAGAGCCATGAGCTTATGGGTAGCTGTGGACATGGGAAGACCTAGGGCCGTCTTGTATGCTTTTCGAAGTGACGCGTCTAGCCGTTCGCTTTCGGCACGAGCGAGACGTAAGTAGGGTCCAGAGTAGGTGATGCGGGAGCAGACGAAAGCTTGAACGAGGCGCAGGAGGTTGGACTCTCGCATGCCATGATGCTTGTTGGAGATTCGCTTAAGGAGGCGTCCGATCTGCACAACCGACTGGTCGATGCGTTGGATCGTGATGTTGTTGCTGCCGTTGGCCTGTAGATGCAAGCCCAGGATCCTGATGTTGTCTGTTCGAGGAATCGGGTTTCCTTGCACCTGGAGGTTGATGTCCGGAAGTATCTTTGAAGGGCGTCGTCCCGGGGAAGGAATGATGATATACTCGGACTTTGTCGCCGAGCACGTGAGGCCAACTGTACTTAGATAATCTCCGATCCGTTCGATCGCGGTCTGTAAAGTCTCTTCAATCTGGCCGTCACTGCCGCACGTGATCCAAAGTGTGAGGTCGTCAGCATAAATGCTGTGATGCAGGTGGGGGATGTCGGCCAGTAGCTTCGGCAGGCCTATCAGTGCGACATTAAAAAGCATCCGCGAAAGTACGGCGCCTTGCGGCGTGCCACGGTTTCCCGGAGAGATGATGGAAGGATCTCCCGTGCCGGCTTTAAGTTGCACAGTGCGGTCGGTGAGAAAGTTTCGGATGTACGCATACATGCGATGTCCGACACCGAGAGCTTGAAGTTGTTGAAGAATCGCTTCATGGAGGACGTTGTCGAATGCCTTGGCAACATCGAGGCCGACGATGACTTTCGTGTCTAGTGTACGTCTCATGACTACCTGATGATGGAGAAGAAGCATAATGTCCGGGGCTGCTAAATGAGGGCGGAAGCCGAACATAGTGTCTGGTAGAAGATGGTTGTCTTCAAGGTATCGTGAGAGTCTGGTCTGGATAACGTGTTCCATCAGCTTCCCAACGCAGGACGTGAGAGAGATGGGACGGAGGTTGGCCAAGGTTGGTGGTTTGCCTGGCTTGGGGATGAGGACTAGATTGGCGCATTTCCACTCTTGAGGGATGGTACCGCTGGCCCAACATTCTTGAAAATAGTCGGTAAGAGCATGAATGGATGCGTCGTCTAGATTCCTAAGCATTTTATTTGAAATGCGGTCAGGACCGGCCGCCGAAGTCGTCTTGAGGCGATTGAGTTCTGCTCGGACCTCCGCTAAAGTGATCGGAGCGTCTAGACAGAGATTTTCCGCGCCCTGATAGAAAGGGAGGTCGGTTGTTGGTTCAGGGCGGATGTAAGTATTTATAAGCTCTTGTTTAAGCTCGTCAGACGTGCCAGGATACTGGTGGAAGATTCGCTCGAGCTGTTGGCGTGTTTGGAGCTTGCCTCCTGCTGGGTCGAGTAAATGTCGAAGGAGGTTCCACGTCTTACGAGCGTTTGGAGTGTTGTTCATCTGGTCACATATGTTGTGCCAGCTCTGTCGAGTGAGTTCTATTGCATATTTCTCGATATTCGTATGTGCGCGCGCCAGTCTACGTCGGATATTGCGGTCCCATTTCCGAGTGGCAAGTAGAGCTTCGAGCGACTTCTTGCGCTCCCACAGATGGGCGTAGTAGCGGTCGCAGTGTGGGATACTGTCCTCTAACTCGACGGCTTGAGTGGCGTCGGCCACTTGTTTGACAATTTCGGTTGTCCACGCCTTGATATCAGTTATAGCGGGAGGTTTGTCCTGCTGTTTCCTGTGCGTCCGGAAGGAGTCCCAGTCAATCACCTGAGCTGGCCGCGTACATTGCCTGGTGGGCTCGTGTATTACGATTTCGAGTACGAAGTGATCACTCCCAAAGTTTTCGTGAGTGTGACACCAAGTCGCTTTAACTCCGGAGGTCGTAAAGGCCAGATCCGGCGTTGTATCGCGATGTAGGCCCGTACCGTGTCTAGTGGGGTAGGACACGTCCGTGATAAGAGTCAGCTGGTTCATATGCCAGTCATTCCAAAGGCGTCGACCTTTAGCGGAGTCATAGTGGTAGCCCCAAGCGCGGTGATGCGCATTAAAGTCACCGAGAATGAGGAGGGGTTGCCCCTGCGCCAGCTGCTGGGCGTTGAGGAAAAGCGGACCGAAAATATCCTTATGAGCTCGGGGAGGGCTGTAGACATTAATTATAAACAGACTAGTGCAACGTTTACGCGAGGGTCGGGGTAATATTTCTAAGAAGACGTATTCGGGGAAAGTTGGATCTAAATTGTGTTGGAGGACAGTGAGGTTACGTTTGACGAGAGTAGCTATTCGAGGTTTTACTCGTTCCGATCGGTATGTACTGTAACCGGCAAGTTTCGTGTTCTTGTCGCATTCCTGGAGAGCTGTTAGTTCGGGGCGATCACTCGCGGCGAGGAACTGCTGGAGGACCGGACGCTTACGCGCGAACCCACGACAGTTCCACTGCCAGATGGTGGTGTTACCCGAGCTGCTCGCCATGATTAGGCGGGGATAGTTGTGGGGTTTGAACGGGTGTCGGCGCAGGGGCCGCGGGTCACACGGCAGCGAGGAGTTTGCCCTGTGCTTCTATAGCTTTGTTCAGCATGTCAAATTGTTGCGTGACTTGTGAGCCGATTGTGTGGAGTGAGCGTTCGATGTGTGCTTCTAAAGCCTTGATGCGAGTTTGACTGAGGTTGCAGGTTTCCTCAACTTTGGCAAAACGCGCCTGCCAACCCTCCGCGGGTGAGTCGGTGTCGGACGTTGCTTTGCGTTTTTGTGCGGATCGGTTGGGAGGAGCGATATCCATAGGTACTGATTCATATGATCCCTGCGGATGCGGGGGAGACGAAGGGAGTGTGGCCATTGGCTTTTCGAGAGCCTCTACTCTGAGTATAAGTTGTTGGATGACTGCTGTCAGTTCCATAATCGCTTTGTGTGCGTCTAGAGTAGTGGGAGTCCCTTCCTGCGTACTCACCGGTTCTTGACGTTCTCGTAGATCGGGTAGAGATGGTAGTAGCCCAGGTGGCTGCTGCAAAGGATGAGGAGAGTCCCCTGTCTGCTGGACGACTGCAGGTGGCCCAGGATTGGTCCGGGAGGTCCCCTGAGAACCCATCCGTGGAGCGGGAGACTTGAGCGGTGGAAAAGAGCTCGAGCGGTCTCGGAGCTGCCGCTGCTGGCTATCGGAGCGTTGCCGGTCCCATCGGCTGGTGCGCTGGAGTGTGATCCGCTTGGCGGTCTCTTGGGTCTTGAGTTTCTCTGCCTCAGCATTTCGAATTTTCTCCCACTTCCTGCGCTTGACTTCGTAAGGAATCCTGAAGATTTCCCTGCAGCGACTATCGCCCGTGAAATGTTCTTTGCCGCACAGGCGGCAGATTGGTTTGCACGTGTGGTCGGTGGTAGGATTGGATAGTCCGCAACCTCTACACTTAGTAGTTGTGCTTGCACAAACATCGGCTCGATGACCGAGCTCGCCACAGCGATAGCACACCTCGTACTTCCTCTTGAATAAGTTGCATCTGTGGCTAGCGTTGCTGTGGTAGGCAAGAGTGTTGGATCAAGCTTCATCTCTTTCCCGAAAACGAGCGGCCGAGCCTGCGAGCTAATTTCGACCACATGGGGATCTCTAACGTGCACTGACATAGCACAGCACACGGGCGATTTAGCGTTTTTCTTCCAGTGTGCTTTTTCGATGTCAGTGCCCGTTTAAGATCCCTCGGAGGTCGAAATTATTCCGGAGCCCTCCACTGCTCTCTGTGCTCATCTCTGTGCTGATAATAATAATTGGTTTTGGGGGAAAGGAAATGGCGCAGTATCTGTCTCATACATCGTTGGACACCTAAACCGCGCCGTAAAAGAAGGAATGAATGAGAGAGTGAAAGGAGAAAGGAAGAAAGAGGTGCCGCAGTGGAGGGCTCCGGAATAATTTCGACCACCTGGGGATCATTACCGTGCACTGACATCGCACAGCACACGGGCGCCTTAGCGTTTTTCCTCCATAAAAACCATTACTTCGCCGTTTCCTTTCTGGAAGTAGTCGTTTTTGTTATTAATATAATAGTAAAAAGGAAGGAAAAGATTTTTGCTAGCCCCGACATCTGCCATCGATACTGAAGCACCTTAGCTGAGGCTGCGGAAATAAAGGATATTAGGAGGAATTGAAAAATGAAATGAAAGAGGTGAGGGGAGAGGAAGAGAGGATAGGAGGACCGTTTCCATTCTCAAATTTTGGATTGAATTGGAAAACGTTTATTATCGTCTTGAGATATAAATCGGTTTGTTGATCTTGTTAGGTGGACGTCAGTGGAGGCTGGCGGCGACCTCTTCGGCTCTCGTCACCACCTGTACTTGGGTTACCAGGTTAGAAGTGAGCAACAAGGTCTCCCACGGGCCCGGGAGCGCGAGCCTCTTGAGCGATATTGGTGGTGGACCTCTCGGACAGTCCCAGAAGATGTGGTCTACGGTGGCTTTGCCGCCGCATTTGCTTCACTCCGGCTTATATCTATCCAGGTACACATGGCTTATAATAGCTGGATTAGGGAGAGTTTTTGTTTGAAGTTGTCTCCACAGTACCTCCTGTTCTTTGTTTAGGCTTTTATGCGGAGCAGGGAAGGTTAGCCTTTCTAGTCTATAATGCTGAGTAATCTCATGTTAAGTATTAAGACCATCTCTCGTCATTTCGACGTCCGAGTTAGCGCCCACAGCTCGGCCGATAGATTCTCGAGCTTTATCGTGGGCTGCCTCGTTCCCCGGGTTTGGCGAGTGAGCCGGTACCCAAACCAATCACACGACTGTCCTGTCTTCCGGGTAATTCCTGAGAATTCCCAAGGAGATGGGAGATATTCTGCCCTTGGCGAAATTGCCAATGGCTGCTTTTGAATCCTTGACAATCACTTCTGCTCGCCGGTTTGTCAACGCCAAGGCGATTGCCGCTTCTCCGGCTATTTCTGAAGAAAATTTTTCATAGCGGCATAGGGTCTCAGCACTATTCGAACAGAAGCGGTCTCTAAGGTTGTTGTGGAAGCCCAATGCTGCGCCATTGGAGTTCCAACCTTATGTAGCGTTCCTAATGTCAAACTTAAAGCAAGAAATCAGCGCTGCGGACAGGAGTCCCACCATAATCTATCGTTCTTAACATTTTTAAAAAATAAAGAAAAGGTTGCCCCGTGGCGCTTCCTTGAAGGTGACGTTGCTGTGGTCGGTAGCAGTATTGGACCGAGCGTCGCCTCTTTCCCGAACACGAGGTAACGCCCGTGTGCTGTGAATTTTCATTGCTCGTTAAAGATCACCAGTTGGTCGAAATTATTCCGGAGCCCTCCACTACGGGCTTTCTAGCTTTCTTTTCTCAGTCCCTCCTTTATCCCTTCACTTAAGGAGCGGTTCAGGCTTCCGCCGAGATTTGATACATATACTCCACCATTTCCTTTCCTCAACAGACAATTTTCAATTTTAATGGATTGGATTGGATTGTAAAACATTTACCCGCCGCGGTGGCTCAGTAGTTAGGGCGCATGGCTACTGATCCGGAGTTCCCGGGTTCGAACCCGACCGCGGCGGCTGCGTTTTTGTGGAAGCAAAACGCTGAGGCGCCCGTGTGCTGTGCGACGTCAGTGCACGTTAAAGATCCCCAGGTGGTCTAAATTAATCCGGAGCCCTCAACTACGGCACCTCTCTCTTCCTTTCTACTTTCACTCCTTCCTTTATCCCCTCTCTTACGGCGCTGTTCAGGTGTACGCCGATATATGAGACAGATACTGCGCCATTTCATTTCTTCAAAAACCAATTATTATTATTGTTATTATTATTATTATGTAAAACATTTATTGCCTCGAGGGCAGATTGCAGGAGACACATACTAGATGGCCGCTAGCCCATGGCTGGCGGCGATCTCATTGTCCCGTTCGATTGCCCGTACTTGAATCTTGGGATCCGAGCTGACCAGCACGGCGTCCCACCGCTCGGTAGAAGCGAGCTGTATCAACTCCGCCTGAAGCGTATCATTTGCACAGTTTCACAGAATGAGGGCGTATTCGGTCCTTTCACCATATTTATGGCAGTATGGGTCGTAATGGCCGGGGTCCTTGAGGGAAAGCACTGCCGGATTCTGAAGGGAGCGTGTTTGCAGTCGGCGCCAGGCAACTTCCTGCGCTTTTGTTAAAGATCTGTGGGGAGGGGGATATGCGCGCCTCTCCAGCCTAACGTGATGGGTGGTGTCATGAAATGAGATCAACCCGTCCCTCGTGAAATTCTGGTCGGAGGGCGCCCTCACTGCCCGAATGCGATAGCCCACCCTCTTCGATGACATTCTTGCCACCTCCCTCGGCGGAAGATTGGAACAAGCTCATGGCCAGTTCAAGAAAACAATGCAGCTGGCCATCATCACGCGAGCTCGAGAGGCCGCCCCCGAGCGAGGTCACACTGCCTCGCACAAGCCCCAACTAATCCAGGCTTCCATTTTGTGGCAATAAAGTTGTAACCACCATCTTATTGTGGCAGAACGCTCGGCGGTGCCAGCGCTTCTTTTTTCCAACGGACGCTATGGTTTGAAAGCGGATTATCCACCGAGAAGTGAGACAATTACTTCGCCGTTTTCTTTCTTCAAACTCATTTTTTCGTAGCCCAGCGCTACGGCATCAGGTCTCACAGTATGCGAACTACACGACATTCGAACCGAAGCGGTTTTGAAGAGTGTGGCGGGAGCATAACGCTGCGGTAACGAGGTTCCATGATCGTCAAGCGTTGCTAACATCAAAAAAGAAAGAAAACTTTGTTTGGCTTGTTTAAAGGGTTTGACGTCCCAAAACAATTCAGATATGTGGAACGCCGCAGTGAACGTTCTTTGCCAAAAGCAACCATGAAACTCAGTTTTTTTCTAAGACTTGTGGGGGAGCACTTGTCGCGTCCTTTCATCTCCAAGTTAGTGCTAGGACGACCCTTTTCTCACCTTTTCAGGACTTTTGGTGTCTGGTGGTAGCCTGAGAGCTTCAATATACAGCTGAAAAGCAAACCCCTTTCCTTTGTTTTACTTCTGGTTAAGATGGCATGTCTGCAGCAACGCTTGTGCGTGCGTGCGTGTGTGCGTGCGTGTGTATTTGTGTGTGCGCGCGTGTGTGTGTGTGTGTGTGTGTGTGTGTGTGTGTGTGTGTGCGGTCTATACTCCTCTCTCTCTCTCTCTTTATCGCTCTTGATTCGGCTCTGGGGAGCTTAACAATAGGCTAGCTCCGTGGTTTAATCTCAATGCCTGATCCTCCTCCATTCCAGTTGCATTATACATGTTGGCCATGCAAGTAGTTATAGCCTTCAGTACACCTTGAAATGCATTCTGAGCACAGAGATGATTTCAACGCCGCGGTGGCTCAGTGGTTACGGCGCTCGACTACTGATCCGGAGTTCCCGGGATCGAACCCGACCGCGACGGCTGCGTATTTATGGAGGAAAAACGCTAGGGCGCCCGTGTGCTGTGCGATGTCAGTGCATGTTAAAGATCCCCAGGTGGTCGAAATTATTCCGGAGCCCTCCACTACGGCACCTCTTCCTTTCTTCTTTCAGTCCCTCCTTTATCCCTTCCCTTACGGCGCGGTTCCGGTGTGCAACGATTAATGAGACAGATACTGCGCCATTTTCTTTTCCACAAAACCAATAATTATTATTAGCACAGAGAGTAGTGGAGTGCTCGGGAATAATTTCGACCACCGGGGGATCTTCAACGAGCACTGACATCGCACAGCACACTGTAGGAAAAACGCTAAAGCGCCCGTGTGCTGTACAATGTCAGTGCATGTTAAAGATCCCCAGGTGGTCGAAATTTGACCGGAGCCCTCCACTACGGCTCCTCTTTTCTCATTTCTTCTTTCACTCCCTCCTTTGTCCCTTCCTTCACTGGGCGGGTCAGTTGTTCAACGATATATCAGACAAATACTGCGCCATTTCCTTCCCCCGAAACGAATTATTATTATTATTATTATTATTATTATTATTATTATTATTAATATTATTATTATTATTATTATTATTATTATTATTATTATTATTATTATTATTATTATTATTATTATTATTATTATTATTATTATTATTATTATTATTATTATTATTATTATTATTATTATTATTATTATTATTATTATTATCACAGAGATTCTCAAGAATACCTGTAGAGTGAAAAATGACGTTGCGGTAGAGCGCACAACGTACCGGAAACATCGTATTTTTTTTTACTGCATCGGTGGAAAACTTTATTTAGCAAGCGAGTTTGAACCGTGCAAGGTCTCAGGGCCACCGCTCAGCCCTCACATTACGCGCATGTGTCCAGGCCACGTAGGGTCATGGCACTGGCACCCCGGTTCACACAGCGAAGTTGCGTGTCCGGGTCCTGCGACGCAAGGAGGGCCTCCCATTCCTCCCATGTACCGATGGCGGGCTGTTCCTGCGGGGGAGGATCGGCAGGGCAGCTGAAGAGGATGTGGTCCAGGGTGGCGTGCGGAGCTCCGCAGAGAGTGCACTCATGGGGAAACATGGCAGAAGTAGGAGAGACGCTGAGGGGTAGGAAGAGTTCGGGTCTGGAGTCGCCTCCAGAGGATTTGTTGGGAGTGGGATAGGCGGGGGTGGGGAGGGGGATAGAGTCGACGGGCAAGGCGTGCTTGTTGAGTTAGTTCTGAAAACGTGTGTGCCCGCTCCCTCGAGAAATCCCGGCTGGGGTCGCCATTTGCCCGGCAAATAAGTCCTCGGGCTATGTTTTCTGCGGCCTCATTTCCGGGATTGCCAGAGTGAGCCGGCACCCACACGAGCTCAATACGCCTATCGGGATTTATGGCGCACATTCTCAATATCTGCCACGCGGGGGTATGGACGCGTCCGCGGGCGAAGTTAAGAACGGCTGTTTTGGAATCGCTAAGTATATAAGCCGCATTGGTTGGGCAATGGATATTGCTATAGCTGCTTCCTCTGCTTCTTCCGGGGTACAAGGGTGTCTATGAAATGGGTAAATGGGGGGCTGCTGGATGGTAAGCCACAGCTACTGAACGGTCTGGACCACACGCGGCGTCCACCCAGCGCACATCCTCTGAAGTGCCATATTCTTTATGGAGAGCTTTGGCTCGCGCGACGCGGCGGGATTGATGGTATTCAGGGTGGACATTCATAGGAAGGGGTTTCAGGATAAGCGCGGTGTGTATGGCGCGAGGGAGAGAGATGAAGTCTGTCGTGTGTGCCGGTATGCGAAGTCCCAGAGAATCCAGTATATATCGTCCGGTTTACCGTGCCAGCCAGACGAAGGTACTGTGTGTAGCGATGTGCATCTATAAGTTCTTGTATAGTGTTGTGCATTCCTAATTTGAAGAGCCTGTCCGTGCTAGTGCTCTTTGGTAGGTTTAGCGCTGCTTTGGTAGCCATGCGGATTAGAGCATTGATCTTGTCTTTATCCGCACAGGAGAGGTTCAGGTAAAGAGTAGCGTAAAGAATGCGGCTAAGCACAAAGGCATGCAGCACCTTGAGATTGTCTGCTTCGTCTAGACCGGCTCGTGAATGTGAAACCTTTCTAAGAAGATGGATGACGGAGAAAGTGGACTGTTTTAGTGCTTTCAGAGTAAGGCTGTTTTCTCCGGTGTCCTGTAAATGCAGGCCAAAATGCGGAGGGTAGGTCTTTGCGGTATGGGAGTGTCATGCAGGAAGATCGTGATGGGGGAGGTAGGGACGCGCCGCGGGCGGATTATGAGGAGTGCTGACTTTGTGGGGGAGCATTCAAGCCCAATGTTTGCCGCGTGAGTAGATATAGTTGTGGCCGCTTCCTGAAGGGTCGATTCTATTATGTCGCCATCCGAGCCGTATGTGGTCCAAACCGTTATATCATCCGCGTAAAGTGTGTGTCCTAAGTGCGGAATGCGGCTGAGAGCCTTGGCCAGGGGGATGAGGGTGAGGTTGAAGAGGAAGGGAGATAACACCGCTCCTTGCGGGGCACCAACATTACCAAGTGCGAACGGGGAGGGGGGGGGGGGGTCTGTATATCAGCTATATGCAGTGAGGCTGTGCGACCGTTTAAGAAGGCCCGAATATAGTTGTAGGTCTTAGGCCACAACTGCAGCTCTTGGATGCCCTGCAGGATGGCGCTGTGCGTAACTTTGTCGAATGCTTTGGTGATATCGACTGCCAGGATTGCTCTGGTGTGATGTAACATGCCATTGAGGAAAGGGTGTGAAATCTGCGTAGGGCGTCCTGTGCCGAGAGGTGGGCTCGAAATCCTACCATAGTATGGGGATATAGTCCATGGGATTCCATGTGTTGCGTGAGACGGGTGAGGATGACATGCTCGAACAGTTTGCCCAAGCACGAAGTCAGCGAAATGGGACGGAGGTTTTGGGCGTTAATGGGCTTATTTGGTTTAGGAATGAAAATTATTTTCCCGTGCTTCCTTTCAGCGGGTAGCGCCCCCATTTCCCAGCACTCATTGAAGTAGTCGGTGAGAAGGGAAATTGAACGGTCATCTAGATTTCTGAGCATGACATTTGTGATTTGGTCCTCCCCAGGGGTTGAGTTTCGGAGCTTGATAAGGGCTCCTTTGACTTCAACCTCCATAATGGGGGCGTCGAGGGAGGGTTGATCGGGGCCTACATAGTCGGGATATGATACAGCTTGGCCCACAGTGGTATAAGTTGATTGTAGTTTGCGTAACAGTGCTTGATGATTTTGACGATTTTTATGGGTTAGTCTTTTGAGTGTAAGCCGTGTTTGCTTTTTAGATTCAGTGGGGTCTATCATATGCCGTAGAAGATGCCAGGCCCTGGTGGAGGAGAGATTACCGCGTAATCCGTCACATAATTGGTGCCAGTTAGATTTACAGAGTGCGGCACTGTGCTCTTCTATTTGTTTCTGTAGTTGCGCTAATTTTAGCTTAAGTTTCCGATTTTACTTCTGGATTTTCCAGGGTGTGAGGATACTGTTCTGAGCATGGAGTAGGTGCGCTAAGCGACTGTCTGCAACGGCAGTCTCGGGGGTGGCGTCTAATGTTTGCGTGAATGCCTGGACATCGTGCTTCAGCTCTGTCATCCATGTGTGGAGGTTAAATGGGGATTCTAATGTTTTGGCCTCTCTGTGCTTCCGAAGATTATCCCAGATGGTAATTCGGACACGGTAGTTTTTAGCTTTTTGGCGAAATCAAGCTGTATAGTTATGATATAATGATCACTGCCCAGGGCCTCATTTGTGCGTGGAGGAGCCACGGGTCACTTTATCGCTCAAGGACACGTGGATGTTCCCTTGTCTGCAACTTTCCTGTTATACCACACTGCGCCGATAGCAACACCGTTTGCGCAAAGGATAGCTCTCCACAAAACTACAGCTGAAAACACTCAATACGCCTGCGATCCACCGAAAAACCAAAAGGGAACAGCGCGGCATTCGAAGCTAGGGATGATAGAAGTGAATCTGAACAGTGTCGCGGCAACTGCGAGACTTTCGAAGAAACGCACAGTTGAAAGTGGCTTACTGTAGGTTTAACCAACCGGGGGACGAGAGACCTCTGTGGAGCGGACGCCCCCACCCAGGCGCCTCGCTCGCACGCGGAGATTACAAATTTTTATCGCGGGCCAAGTTGCATGTATCCCGCTCCTCACCCCGACTTGGACAGGGCGCAAGCCACGACATTCAGACGCCTACTAACAAAGGCCATTCTTAGCCCCTACCGATTATGTTTAATCACCAACGGTGAATAGGACCCTGCATGCCCGCACTGTGGTGACGGGACGCATGCCACACAAGACCATATGTAATGGGAATGCGCTAGCAAACCCGCTCCGACGACACTCATGCCTGCCTCCTCGGCGGAGGAATGGGTCAAGCTCTTCGCCACTTCAAGCAAAACAACGCAGCTGGCCCTCATCACGTGAGCTCATGAAGTCGCCCCCGTCTGGCGGCCACCCTGGGCTCACCGAAGCTCTAACTAATCCCGTCCATTTTGAGGCAATAAAGTTGTAACCACCACCTTATTGTGGCACAACCCTACGGCGGTACCAACGCTTCTATTTTCGAATGGACGCTGGATTGAAAGCGGGTTGTTCCACCGAGAACTGAGACGATTACTTAATGATAATTGCTTTTTTTGGGGGGAGGGGGAAGGAAATGGCGCATTATCTGTCTCATATAACGTTGGACACCTGAACCGCGTCGTAAGGGAAGGGATAAAGGAGGGAGTGAAAGAAGAAAGGAAAAACGAGGTGACGTAGTGGAGGGCTCCGGAATAATTTCGACCACCTGCGGATCATTAACGTGCACTGACATCGCATAGCGCATGTGCGCCTTAGCGTTTTTCCTCCGTAAAAACTATTACTTCGCCGTTTCCTTTCTGGTGGTAGTGGTTTTTATTAAAATAATATAAAAACAATGGAACAGAGTTTTGCGAGCCCCGGCATCTGCCATCGATACTGAAGCACCTGAGCTGTGGCGGTGGAAATAATGGACAGCAGGCCGACTTGAAAAATGAAATGAAAGAGGTGAGGGGAGAGGAAGAGAGGATAGGGGGACCATTTTCTTTCTTCAGAAACATTTTTTCGTAGCGGCATAGGGTCTCAGCACTTTGCGAACTACACGACATTCGAACAGAAGCGGTCTGGAAGGGTGTTGCGGCAGTCTAATGCTGCGCCATTGGAGTTCCACCCTTAGGTAGCGTTCCTGACGTCAAAATTAAAGCAAGAAATTAACGCTGCGGCAACGGAGTTCCACCATAATCTATCGTACCTAACATTAAAAAATGAAGAAATCGTTGTCACGTGGCGCTTCCTTGAAGCTGGCGTTGCTGTGGTCGGTAGCAGTATTGGACCCAGCGTCGCCTCTTTCCCGAACACGAGATAACGCCCCTGTGCTGTGCTATTTCAGTGCTCATTAAAATTCCCCAGGTGGTTAAATTATTCCGGAGCCCTCCACTACGCGCTTCCTTTCTTGCTTTCTTCTCTCAGTCCCTCCTTTTTCCCCTCTCTTACGGCGCGGTTCAGGTTTCTATCGAGATTTGAGACATATACTGCACCATTTCCTTTCCCCAACAGCCAATTTTCAATTTTCATGGTTTGGATTGGATCGTAAAACATTTACCCGCCGTGGTGGCTCAGTGGTTAGGGCGCTCGGCTACTGATCCGGAGTTCCCTGGTTCTAAGCCGACCTCGGCAAGCGGTCGACAGGGTAGCTCGAGGGTACACTTTTTACCGAGCTCCCCCCCCAATCGACCTCGAGGAAGCCGAACCTGACCATAGAGATTATTCGGAAATCTTAAACCACTACAAGGGCTGCAGGAAACGGTACCCCCCACCACATAAATCTCTCTCCAGGGAAGACGCCGTCGCCTGGAGGCTGCTACAGACGGGCTCATGCCCGAATCTAAATACACTCAACAAAATGCCACC